>NW_026622786.1:42423458-42725089 GCF_023065955.2 Ursus arctos | reverse complement strand
AAGTTGGTTACCATTTGTTCAACTACATTTCTTCTTCCAATATTAATTGCCTCTCATCTGCTCTTCTCTCCTGTTACATTTTGTCTTTTGGAGTTTATATATTTTTAGTCTTTACTGTCACTTTAGTGGAGTTTTTCAGGAAGGAGAATAAACATGTGTATTCAACTGGGCATGTTATATAAACATAGCTCATAAATATATTTACAAATGTTGGTACAAATTACTATGTTGTCCTTGATTTGTGGCAGTATACACTCCTCTACAGTAGTGTGTGTGCTTTGTCATTACTGAGTATTACTACTATTCATGTCTTTGCTAACCTAAGAGATTTTTTAAAGTGGTCCTTTATGGTTGAAATGAACAATTCTTAGATTATTAATGAATATTAACATGTTTTTTATCAGTTTACTAGCCATTTTTATTTCAACTTCTGAGGCATATCTGTATTAACTTCTTTGCTCCTTTTCTACTGGAGTGTTAGGTTTTTTCATTATCACTTTGTAAAAGTGATATTTAAAGATGTTAATTCTCTGAGGAAAGTATTTTTCCACCTTGATATTTGCCTTTTCACTTTGATGTACATAACTTTTACATTTTACAAAGTCAAATATGTCAATTATCCTTCGTAGTTTTTCCATGCTTAGAAAGTCCTTACCTACAAATATTTACCAATATGCTTTCTCATTAGTTTGATATTTTCCATTTTTTGTATTGATCTCCAATTAGAATTTACTTCTCCATGTGTAATAAAGCAAGACTCAAGTCCTCCCCCCAAAATGCTTAATTGTCCTAGCATCATTTATTAAATAGTTCTTTAATTTCCCACTGATCTGTGATATGACCTTTATCATCTGTATAATCTATATACATACCGAGGTTTCTAGGATAGCAAGATGATCTATGAATTCTGCACATAAGACTTACCTACATTTTTGTATTAGTGTCATTTTGTATATCTAAACATGTATACAGGCCTAGATAACTTTGTTTGTTTGTTTGTTCGTTCATTCATTTAGCACAAGGGGCAGGGCAGAGGGACTGAGAGAACTTCAAGAGGCTCCAGACCCAGTGTGGAGCCCAACACAGGGCTCGATTTCAGGACCCTGAGCTCATGACCTGAGCCAAAATCAAGAGTCGAATGCTTAACCAACAAAGCTACCCAGGCACCCCCAGGCCTAGATATTTTAACATCTGCCAGGGCTAACTAAAATTAATTCTTGACACAAAACTTTAAAAAAAAATAAAACACATGTCTAACTAGATGAGACTAAAAAAAAGTGTTATAAGTTAAATTATACATATTCATTCATTACTGACCTTTTCATTTTCAGTACATTTCTAAAATATTTTATTTCAAAGAAAGCTTAAGTAACATCTGTATTTGAGACTTCTCTAATATGCATTCCTAACTATAAACAAATTTCTCCTTTGAAAAGATTCTTGTGTCTATTTTTTAAATCTTTACGTGTCATTATTTTATCATTCAATAAACTCTACATGAGGCTAATCGACTTATGTTTACAAATTAGAGTGAAATGAAGCTACTTTTAATTCTTAAAGAAAATGTTCTCTGACACCTCTGCATGCAATTCTTTTTACAAAGTAGAAATACCAACTTTTCATAAAAGTACCATAATAGAGTCACATATTTCAAATCTTAATCTTAAATTTAAGCTATTTTTAAAAGTGGCTTAATTTTATTTTTTATTTATTTATTTATTTTTTTTTTTTTTTGCTCAATAACTACTCTTTAATTTCTTTGTTCAAGAGTATTTTTTAATAATATAAATTACTTTAATATGAATAACTATCTATAGTTTATCTCAATTAGCTCTACCCTACTTTATGATTGCCATAATTTATTCAAAAACAAATAACAGAAACGATATAACACTTCATCTTTTTCTTTTTCATTAAGTTCTACACACACACATTTCAAAGCTTTCTTGCCTGCATGTACCTAATATTTCATATGGAATATATGCATACTATGTATGCATCTTTTTTCTTTCAATGCAGCGTATAAAAGTGGCTTAATTTTAAAATTAACATCTGTGATGTAAATGTAAATCATTTATATGGGAAAATAATCCACTTCCTTTCATATCTGTCTCAGTAACATAGTTTCATACTGGCTTTCCTAGTAAGCAGATGAAGAGAAAAAAAATAATCACCTTTATTTACTTATTTATTTATCTAAGATTTTATTTATTTATTTATTTCAAAGAGAGAGAGAGAGCACGCGGGCAGGGGCAGGAGAGGAAAAGGGAGAGGGAGAAACAGACTCCCTGCTGAGCAGGGAGCCCAATGCAGAACTCCATCCCAGGACCCTGAGATCATGACCTGAGCCAAAGGCAGACGCTTAACCGACTAAGCCACCCAGGCACCCCAGATAATCACCTTTAAAAAGAAATTATCGATATAACCATGCAAAGTTAACCAAACTACTTACTTTGTATGGTTTTTCTATTTCTTGATAGTATTTTTAAGTCCTAACAAACGTCATAAATTCTTAAAAAGATCAGTTGTAGTTTCCTATATAGTAATGTCCCTTTTATCAGTAAATGCAATTTACACTTTTCTATGATTTGTACTTTCTAACTTTCATAGTAGGACACTAGATTGCTTAAATTGTTAATATAATGAATCCTACAATTGCATACATACTCAAAAATGCTTAATTAATACTACCGTTGTTGGCTTTGAAAGGAACCTGAAAATCATAAATAGGTTTGTCAACAAGCTCTTAGTGACCTTTGGAGATCCCTTAACTCTCTTAGCTTCTTAGCATGTCATAGATCCTTACCTTCAACAATCAACAGTCACCATACTTGTCCAGTGTCTACTAGGTATCAGACACTGCATTTAATGTACTTTCCAATGAAAATACCAACAAAATTCACCAACATTTGGGAAGAATTTATATAACTTTAGCTTACAGGATTCAAATAGAAGGAAATATGGGGAAAAGGGGCAAGAGAGAAAAGTGAGAAAGTCATCAAGAGGGATAAAAAAAGATAGAGGAGGAATGACAACAAATAAGGAGCTGGTCTTGGCCACTGTCAACCCTGATTTCTTCCTCCAACATTGCTAGAGCTCGGCAACCACGTGCAGAGGTGGTACAGTAAGTATTAACCGATGTGCTGTGCACACCAACCATCTCTGTGAGTACCAGAAGAGACTGATGCCGATCCCAAAAGACACAATATAACAATATGTCTCAGTAGGTACACTTTGAATCTCTCAGTGCTGTGAAGCTGTATCAACTACCCCCTATTACCTAAACTGTGATTCCATCATCCCAGGAAGGAGTGGAAGTGGGAGAAAATCCAGGGTGTGAGTGCCTGGATTAAACTTCCTATCATTAGTCAAGAGGAAAGGAAAGAAAGGAAAAAGGTTAGTTGATAAGAAAGTCAATCCAATTATAAGAAAATGAAGAAAAAAATATATTTGCTCTATCGAATTGTGGTTTCTAAAAAACATATACAACGGTTAACTATGCTGAGGGACATTCACATTGTTTCCAATATGTTGTGGCCACAAGGAAGGCTGCTATGAATATTATTGTACTGAGATTCTTGTATATTAGTACTTTGATTCATGTATTAGTAGTACAGACTAGATTCTCATGACTGGAACCATTCCATTGAAGGGTGTACTGAATATATTAAATGTGAAGAGATGTTACAAGATGGCTTTCTAAAAAGGTAGAAATTATTCAGATATCTAGCAACAAGGTATACAAGTACCTTTTTCCTAGCATCTCTGCCAGAAATGGGTGATTTTAATTTTTAAAAATATCTTTGAGATATAATTCAGATATTATAAAATTCATCCTCTTAAAGTGTACAATTCAATAGTTTCAGTATATTCACAGAGCTATGCAATGATCACCAGTAAGTTTAGAACATCTTTAACACTCCAAGAAAAGAAACTCTGTACCCATTCAGTCCCCATTTCTCTGCCTCATTCCAGTCCAAGGCAACCACTAATCTTTCTCTTTGTATAGATTTTGCCTATTCTTGATATTTTGTATAAATGGAACCATACAATATGTGGTTTTCTGGGACTGTCTTCATTAACATACCGTTGTCAAGGTTCATCCATTTTGTAGCATGTATCAGTACTTCATTCCCTTTTATCATTGAATAATATCCCACTGTATGGGTACACTGTATTTGATTTTATCCATTTATCAGTTGATAAACATTTGGGTTATTTCCAATTACTGGCCATTATGAATGATGCTGCTATGATCATTCATGTACAAGTTTTTGTGTGGATGCATGTTTTTATATACCCAGGTTGGAAACATCAAGTCATATGGTAACTCTATGTTTAAACCCTTTAAGGAATCACCAAACTGTTTTCCAAAGTGTGACTTTAATTTTTGCCAATTTGATGGGCATAAAATAGTTTCACCAACTTCATAATGTGCACTTCCTTACTGAGGTTGAGACTCTTTTCTTTCAGTCATGGGTAATTTCGGTTTGTTTTGCTTGGGCTACTTTTTATCTCTTTTGTCTTTTTTTTCTGAGTTACTTTTTTTGCTTCTTACAAACTTATAAGAGTTTTATGTATATTTTAGGTATTAAGTAATTTACTATTGTCTTCTGTGTAAACATTTTGTCTTGATTTTAACATTACTCTTTTAATGTTGTGGTATCTTGTGTTGTATACAATATTGAACATATCTTCTGGGTTTCGTGTTTATTAAAAAGTTCTACCTTACTTCCAGATTATAAACAGCAAATGCCTAAATTTTCTTCTAAAATTTTTATTTATTTTAATTTGTCTTTATAGGAAATCTACATCATATACAGTATGAAACAGAAACTTAACCATTTTTCTGCTGAAATGATGTACCATCTTATTCATATATTAAATGATCAAATAATGAATTTTTTCTCTGGATTCTCTATTCTAGTGTTTTTCAAGCCACAGGTCAGGACTACCTGTTGCTTTTAAAATCAATTGAGTAGGATTTATTTGGTATTTTAAAAAATATAAAATAGATAAAGAAAATATCAGTATATATATTACATATAACAAGGGTAAGTGCTTCATGAAACTTTTATTTCTATTTTTTTTTTAAGATTTCATTTATTTATTTTGCGAGAGAGAGAGCATGCGCATGGGGAGAGGGGCTGAAGGAGAGGGAGCGGGAAAGAATCTTAAGTAGACTCCACGCGGAGTGCAGAGCCCAACACGGGGCAATCTCATGACCCTCAGATCATGACCTGAGCCAAAACCAAGAGTTGGACACTCAAACAACTGAGCCACTCAGGTGCCCCTTTATTTCTCTTTTTTAACACAAACATATAAACACATATATCAAGGGTCATAATGCATATAAAATATATTTCTTATTGTGAATTATAATAAATAAAATTTGAAATCCACTCTTCCATTATATTCCATTAATCCACTTGTCTATTCCTTTGTCCCAATAGACAAATATGTCTATTCCTTTGCTCATATGTATCTAATTCTAGTGGCTCTGTTCTGATATCTGGGTAAGGCAGATGCACCTCCCTTTTTATTTATATTTTTTTATTTATTTATTTTTTAAAGATTTTATTTATTTATTTGACAGAGAGAGAGACAGCCAGCGAGTGAGGGAACACAGGCAGCGGGAGTGGGAGAGGAAGAAGCAGGCTCCCAGCGGAGGAGCCTGATGTGGGGCTCGATCCCAGGACCTTGGGATCACGCCCTGAGCCAAAGGCAGACGTTTAACGACTGAGCCACCCAGGTGCCCCGATGCATCTCCCTTTTTAGCTTACTACTGGATGTTTGTTCTTCCACATGAACTATGTGGTCAATATTTTCCTACCATTAAAAACATTTTTTTGCTTCTGTTCTAATTAGAATTGCTAATTTGGAAAAAATTATACTTTTATGATATTAAGTTCCCTGCAGCCCATCAAGTATTTGGTATGTCTGTTTACGAAACATGGTATGTTTCTATAATTCGCATTACATAGGTCCTGTGGTTTACTTGTTAAATTTATTCCTAAGTATATTATGGTTCTTTTCATTATTGTGAAAGAAAAAATTTCCCATTTCCATTCTGTGTGATTACCACAAATACAGAGACGCTATCAGTTTAATTTATCTTATATCTAGCTATCTTACCAGATTCTTTTATTAATTCTATTGTTTATAATTTGAGTCTCTTGTGTTACCTAATTGTATTGCTAGGACACCTAAAAATGGTAAATAATTTGGCAGTATAAAATGGCAACACTAAGAATCTTGCTTAGCTCGTGACTGTAAAATGCTATTTAAGTAACATACACAAGAAATTAATCAGACAGAGGAACGCCTGGGTGGCTCAGTTGGTTAAGCATCTGCCTTTGGCTCAGGTCATGATCCCAGGGTCCTGGGATCGAGTCCCTCATTGGGCTCTCTGCTCAGTGGGGAGCCTGCTTCTTCCCCTGCCTGCTGTTCTCCCTGCCTATGCTCTCTCTCTTTGACTAATAAATAAATAAAATAGTTTAAAAAAGAAAAAGAAATTAACTACACAGAATACTGAGATCCATTCCTCTCTCTTCCATTTCTCAAGTTATTCCTTATGTTATAGTCCCTGTCCCTGCTCCTCCTCTCCTGCAGCTTCTAAACTGTGCTACTAGTGAGAGGCTCTGGCTTCTGATGTCTGGGTAGTAGTGAAAAGAGGTGCTGCTGGCTCTCACTGTACCATTAAAAATACATCTCCATATATTCAGATATATGCATATGTGGCACAAGGTAAGATGCTGAAAGGAATATCAAGAAATCAAGAATGTCCAGAAAGACAATCAAATAAGAGATGAAAGACATATGAATAAATAATGTTATTTCAGACAGAAATGATACATGTTCCAAAATAGGCAGGAATCAAGAGTAGAGGAAAATAGTTACTTATAGTGTAGAAACAGCAACAAGTGGAGGTTACATATATATGACTATCATGCTATAATTTGGATATATTATAGATTAAAAAGCTTCTGAGGGACTGGCTGAACCTAATTAGCACATGTATTACTATTTTCTTAGAGGAAAAAACTGCTTTCAAATAATTCACTCATAAGTGAACTTCTAGCAACGTAACTCCTATATTTCTTAAAGACCACTTGGACAGATGATAGTAACAGTCCCAACGTTGTACTACTGTCAGTAAAAGGAAATAACAAGAAGAGTAAATAAGAGCCTGGTTTATGGGGCGCCTGGGTGGCACAGCGGTTAAGCGTCTGCCTTCGGCTCAGGGCGTGATCCCGGCGTTACAGGATCGAGCCCCACATCAGGCTCTTCCGCTATGAGCCTGCTTCTTTCTCTCCCACTTCCCCTGCTTGTGTTCCCTCTCTCGCTGGCTGTCTCTATCTCTGTCGAATAAATAAATAAAATCTTTAAAAAAAAAAAAAAAAATAAGAGCCTGGTTTAACAATGCCCTTTCCTGATTACCCCTTGAGAACAGAATTAATTTTATTCAGTAAAAATAAAATAAATCCTTATCCTGCAAACTTATTAAAAATTGAAATTTTGTAACTATAGGTACTATATAATTTTCATTATAATATTATAATTCACTGTTAAAATTAATATAGCTTCTTGTATTGCCAAAAATATCATAATATAAATTTTTACCATGGTCAAAATTTTTCATCTTTGAATTTATACAGTGTATAATAGCAAAATGCAGCTGTTACATAAAGCATAGTTTACTGGTTCATTCATGCTATAAAAATATGACTGACATTTCATCTGGTCAACCATCCTAAAGGTTAATTCTTGTTTCCTGTTTCAGATTTTATTCCAGGTGAACTGCTCTGGGCAGATTCTATTTACCTATTCTGAACAAACCACAAACTGTTTCATTGCTCACTCTTACTGTTAAGAACATATTGACTTGCTGCCTGCTCTGCTGTTTAATTCATTTATGCTGAGAGTCAGGCATGAAGACAGAATTTTAAATGTGACATTTGCAGGCTGTTAGGTCATTTAAGCTCTGACAACACTGGGGAATTCCTGACATATAAACTGGACCTGATTACCAAACCCAGATAGGCTTCCCAAAGCAGTAAATTTTTGGTCATATTTTTTTTGTAATTTCTCATAGAATTTAATATTAAATTTCAATGTCAATGAAAAGATCTATATAGCCAACATTTTAAAGTAAAAGCCTGTTTCTTTTAATAAGCTCAAACCAGAACTTCTAACCAAATCCGCTAAATGAAAATCCTTTTGGTTGACAAAGACATATGGAAAGACTAATAATAATAATTAACAGTCACCTAAAATTCTGATATATTCTGATATTTAAGGGCTTTTAATATTTTCTATAATCTATAGATTCTGAAAAATCTGGCAGATATGAAGGCCCTGACTCTTGTCAATAGACCACTTAAAATTCTCAGATTCTGGCCAGGGCAGAGCCAGACTTTACATTCTGTCAAAATCACACCATAAAATCTTAGTTTAAATACCCACCACACCGCCTTCTCTAAGATTATAGTTATGCAGAATGGATGATAGAGTCATTATAATTGGAAATGAAAAAAAAAAAAAAAAACCTGCCCACATGACATTCAGAATTACACTTTACAAGAGTTGATAATGGGGTAGGGTGAAGGAAGTAAGGAAAGATTGTTTTCTTATTTTAGCTACTCAAAAAAATTACACCAAATGACAATTTTTCAGCTCTTTTTCCTTGTCACTAACAAGTGCTACAGTGGTTCAAATGAAAGTTTTCTGAAATTAAGTCTTGTTGTTAAGTAATGAACAAAAGATAATTCTGATTGTACCCTGTATTTTATATAAGTAAGAATTCCATTATGCACAGCAAGTAGCCTTTTAATACTGTGCTTTGAATGAGACTTCCAACTGTAATAGGTGGAGTCTAAATAGGGATAGATGGCCTGGAATGCCTTTCAGCTACACCACATTGATTCTGAAAAACCTAACAAAGGCAATTACTTTTCAAAGATTAAAAATCTTGTTTCTTTCAAAAGAATAAAATGGGGGAAGCAAACCTGGTGTATTATCTGAGCTACAGGAAGTTGTTCAGCATATTTCAGTGGTTCCATTAGTTCCTCATCCATCCAGTCTTTCTTATCTCTGGAAAAAAGGCATTAAAAAACCGTGGCTCAGGTAAATACTATTTTTAAATACAGCAAATATTTAAATATGCCAAATATGAAAACTATTAAAAATCTATAATGTTTCTGAAATAATCAGTATTTATTAAAATCTATGAAAAACCACCTAGTGATAATTTTTAAATGACGTTAAGTACATTAAGAATGCATTTAATGACTATGTAATAAGATTAGTTAACATCATCTAATATTCTCAGATCCTGTCTTTTACTCTTGAGACTTAAAACTATGCAACTCCTTCTCTATGTACCAGTCTGTTGTTTCAGCCACATCCTTGCAGCTCTATGCTTCTCTGATACTCCCCATTCTGTTTCCTATTGGGACCAACCACCAATTCCTTCTTTACTTACTCTTCTTTCAAATATAATTATTTAAACCTGTCTAGATATATTTTTCACCTCCCTGAAGACAAAAATCATGTCTTACTCTATCTTGTATATTAATACTCAATAAATGTTTGCTGAATGAATATATGAATAAAATGAAAACAGTAACTACAATATTATTATATATGAAAAATATTTTAACATCCACATTTACAGTGAGATAGAGTTAACATAATACAGACTTAATATAGTACAAAATAGTAAAGTACACAGTAACAATAAAATCTCCCCAAATGAAGAGAATTAGATAAAATGTTTTTAAAAAATTATTGACCCTTTTATGAAATAGGAAATAAGCATTAGATTTCAAAACAGGAAGACCTAAACATATTTAAGCCTCCTTTATCCATTTTTTCTGTAAATTGCACAGCAACTTATCAACTTAAAAATTAAATTTTAAAAATTGAAACCTTGATTTGTCTTCAAAAATAACCAAACAAGACTGTTCTAAGTCTCTAGGGCTGCAGTTAAGGAATGTGATGATGAAAAATGCGGAATCTCTCCAGACAAAAAGGCAGATAAACAAGGACAAAATATTGCCTATGATTTAAGAACTTAAAGAACCTCTTAACTAGGTAAAAGCTTGTGTATACCTTGCAGATTTAGTATAAAAATAATTAATTTGGGGGATTTTGAAGACTCACTCATGATAAAAAATTGTCTTGAAACACTGTTTTGTAAGGACAGAAAGCAGAACGGTGATTGTCAGGAGCAAAGGTGGAGAGAACAGAAAGTTATTGTTTAAAGGATAGTTTCTGCCATAAGAGACTCTTAAGCTCAAGAAACAAACTGAGGGTTGCTGGAGTGAAGGAGGGTGAGAGGGATGGGGGAGCTGGGTGATGGACACTGGAGAGGGTATGTGCTATGGTGAGTGCTGTGAATTGTGTAAGACTGATGAATCACAGACCTGTACCCCTGAAACAAGTAATACATTATATGTTAATAAAATAAAATAAAATAAAAAATAAAATAAAATAAAATAAAATAAAATAAAAGGTAGTTTCTGTATTAAAGATGAAAAAAGCTCTGGAGATAGTGATGATGGTTCATGATAATTGAAATGGATATTAAAAATGATTAGAATGGTAAACTTCATGTTACATATACATTATGGGCTGAACTGTGTCCCCCCCACAATTCATATGTTGAACAAGTGCCTCAGAATATGAGTCATAATAGGGTCTTTTAAAGCTGTAATTAAGGTTAAGTGAGGTCATTGGCATAGGCCTTAATCCAATGTGATAATGTCCTTATAAGAAGAGAAGATCAGGGCACAGAGGCAGATTGAGTAACGACCAAATGAAGACACCAAGGGAAGATGTGGCCATCTATAATAAGTCAAGGAGAAAGGCCTTAGACAAAACCAATCCTGCCAACCCCTTGATCTTGGCCTTCTAGCCTCTAGAACTGTGAGAAAATAAATTTCTGTTATTTAAGCCACCCAGTCTGTAGTACTCCATTATGGCAGTCCTAGCAGACTAATACATTGCATTTTACCACAATTAAAAATAAAACAAAATCAATGTCCATTACCAAAAAACCATTATTTTAAAATGTACAATTTCACATGTACATTTAAGAAGTCTATATGTTTAGGTATATAAAACACATATTAAGCAACAAAAGAAAAATAGATACAATGAATATCATCAAAATTTAAAACTTCTGGGACCCCTGGGTGGCTCACTCAGTTGGGTGTCTGACTGAAGATTCTCTTTCTCCCTCTGCCCCTACCCCTGCTTGTACCCACTCTCTCTCTCTTTCCATAAAATAAATAAATCTTTTAAAAAAAAAGTTTAAAACGTCTGTGCTTCAAAAGACACTATCAAGAAATTGAAAAAACAACCTACAGAATGAGAGAAAATTTTTGCAAATCATATATCTGAAAAAGGATTTGTATCAAGGATATATAAATAGCTCTAACAATTCAATCATCAAAAAAAATCATTCAACAAAAAATTTTTCCTTAATCATCAGAGATTTCTAAGTGAAATTGGCATGCATTTGTGTTTGTTTGTTTCTTTTTTACTGTGTGCCTGTGGAGGGGAAGAATACAATGACTACTCAATACAGTTCAGTGCCACTGCCTTGAGTCCTGTTAAGGCACCAGCCAGTTCAATAAATATCTGCTGAAACAAATGAAAAAAGATTAAATCACTGCAGTAATTCTAAGAGTATAAAGAAATATGAAAAAGACACTCCCTTCTTGTTTATTCCAAAAATGTAAAGTAACAATGTGTAAGATGGAATACATTTAATTCACAAAATGTTTCTCAATAACTGTAAAAGATACAAAAATATTGGAAATCTAGCAATTTGCTTTGACTTTTTTTTTTTTTTTTTTTTAAGTAGGCTCCATGCCCAGTGAGGAGCCGTATATGGGGCTCGATCTAGTGGCCCTGAGATCAAGACCTAAGCTGAAACCAAGAGTTGAACACTTTTTTTTTTTTTTAAGATTTTATTTATTTATTTGACAGAGAGAAAGACAGCGAGCAAGAGAGGGAACACAAGTAGGGGGAGTGGGAGAGGAAGAAGCAGGCTCATAGCAGAGGAGCCTGATGTGGGGCTCGATCCCATAACGCCGGGATCACGCCCTGAGCCGAAGGCAGACGCTTAACCACTGTGCCACCCAGGCGCCCCAAGAGTTGAACACTTAACTGACTGAGCCACCCAGGTACTCCTTGAGTGACTTCTTAAAAATGCCAAATAGTTAGTATGAAAAATTCCAGACACATTTCTGTATTTTCTTCTTGCTGTTTTATTTTTTTCTGAAACATCTGAAAGTAAGTTGCAGATATCATGACAGTTCACATCTAAACACTTTACCATGCATCAAGGGTAGGTTTGAAAATTTTCTTAATAACTGTAGGACATTTTTAAAAAGTCACTCTAAGTATAATTCACAAGTAATCTTTGTATCACTTATCACTATGGACTTAGAAATTTTTTTACTTATTCAGTTTTCACAATAAATTACAATTATTTCTCATTTTGAATTTCTTAAAAATGTCCATCATTTTCTCACTTTATATGTTGCTAGAAGTGTGATATCAAAGGTGATTTTCTTTCAATTTTAATTATTTTCATTTTTAATATATTTTAAATTTTAAATGTATTTTCATGTTTTGGCTTGGAGGCATGGGTGATCCTTTTATCCTTTTAACTTCTAATACTTGGACATAGGATATAGCTAAGTCAGTTGTTCTAGATCAGTTCTCCCAGGCACACAGGACCCCTTTCAATATAGAGACGAAGATCTCTTTTTTATTTCAGAGAAGTTTTTTTTATTATTTTAAATGTTATGTCTGTTCATTTTCCATTTGTTTTTCTAGTTTGAGATCTTGAACTAAATATATTGGATTTTCTCTATCACTCTCTCTCTGATCCTTTCAGCTCTCTTATTTCAGTTTCATTTTCTTGACTCTTTTTCATTTCTCTTCTTTATGTCTCTTACTGAACTTTTGGTAATATCTATCTTCCCTTGGGTACCTTGTAATTTAGTTTTCATTTCTGAAATGATTTTTGTCTTTTTCTGTCGATTTCCTTCCAGAGTTCAATCAGCTCCTGTTTCATACATCTTCCTGTTGTTTGTCCGTTTCAATTGTGAGTTTTGGAACTCTGATTCATAGTGTCCTTTCACAATGCAACTGCTTGTTTAATATAGGTTATTCATGTTCGAGTGCTGTGTTTCAAATTTCTTGCTTTGTGGCATTTCTTTTCTGTTTTTATTTTTCCTTTTGTTCTCTCTCTCCCTAACCCCTCTGTGTGTGTGTGTGTGTGTGTGTGTGTGTGTGTGTGTGTAGAAGGTGTTATTTAAATTTTGCTTTTTTATAGCAATTTTATGCAGATCTTGGCTTCTTTCTCTGTTGAAGATTATTTGTATTGGTTTTCTCCAGAATCAGCAAGAGCAAGTTACCTTGTGATGAGAAGAGAGATTAAGTTGGCTTACTAGGTTTCTCAATTCAAGAGCACCCTCCTCTGTGGCTACAGTGAACTGTAGATTCTTTAAAAAATGGTATTTTTTGTGGTGGTGGTGGTGGTGGTCTTTTTAAAAAAATTATCTTATTTCCTTTGGACCCTTATCTTCAACTGCTTCTTTCTTTCCTTTTACCACCAAGCCTTCAATGGAACCCTTCCCTCATCCCTTGTAAGGTATCTCCCATTCTCTCAGAATGAGCGATTTCCCCAAATTGTCACCTAAGGTCAGCCACACTTTCTAAGCCCCATCTCCCAAATCCAGAGGCCAGGCCTCTGATCAAGTAGTTCATGCTTACAGTATAATTCAGAAAGGGAGAAAACTACAAATGTTAATTTCAATGTATATATGGCTGCCATCCTAAGAAAACTGGGAATTTTCTCTTGCAATATGGTAAGGTTCTCTTTCTTAAAACCATCCTAGTATTCCTTTTGTTTAATATTTTGAGCCCCACCTAAAAGGATGTAATTTTTCTATTACCTTTTTCCAAGATCCTTCACTAAAATCTACTAAATAACTTAACAAGGGAGTGATTTCTATGCAGAAAAAGCTGTGTATTCCTTTTTTTACTCAACCACTTTTTTCTAAACTGTGCTTTTGTAGAAAACCACAGTAAGTGGAATTTGTTTATACTATAAAAGGGTTTTAGATCCAATATAATGATGCTACCATGTCAAACTGAACTATTATCCAAATCCTCTGTATAACTAAATAAAATACTGCTGGCAAAATTCTGACACCTATAAAGTTGGTCTTTACAAACCTTCATCTCTTGTGTTCTTTTATTCTGTCACTGATGCCCTCAAAAATCTTTCTGTGCTATCCAAGCACACCTAAAATGACACTGTAAAACTACTTACTCTGTCCATATATGAGACCGTCTCTGATTCAGAAGCAGGTAAGATTTTTATTCTTTAATGCCATATTGAGATTAGGTTATTTGTGTATAAAATGACAAAGCTTACTGTGAGCAGAACACCAAGGTACCTTTTCAAACACAGGAAATATGTCCAACAAAAAAGAAGAAGAAAGCAGAGACAGTGTGCTATGCCAAGTACAAACTAAAAATTAAGAAGATCAAAAAAATAATTCAAGGGGCGCCTGGGTAGTGCAGTTGTTAAGCGTCTGCCTTCGGCTCAAGGCGTGATCCCGGAGTTCCGGGATCGAGTCCCACATCGGGCTCCTCAGCTGGGAGCCTGCTTCTTCCTCTCCCTCTCCCCTGCTGTGTTCCCTCTCTTGCTGGCTGTCTCTCTGTCACATAAATAAATAAAATCTTAAAAAAATAATAATAATTCAAGACACATCACCTACGGTGATCCAAAATCCAAAATCACTAAGAAGAAATTCTCAAAACATATCAAAAACAGGAAGCTAGCCAAAGTTCGTGTAGCCTCTTGAACATGATAACTCAAAGTCATTACTTGAAACTAAAAGTATATAAAGAAACCAAATTAATTTCTTAATATAATCTTGTTTTTCAAAAAAAGATGGAAAAATTTCCACTCCTAAACTGTATTTTTAAAAATGCCCAAGCATTCATACAATTGACAACATATATTGTTGTACAAGATACACTTGACAAACCTGGGCCCTATGACATTCCTGAAAGTTTAAAGAAGGGAGAAAAGAAACTCAAATACATTGGTTAATCGAGACAAACATAAAATACTATTACAACTCCAGAAAGTTCTCAAGAGTCACTGAAGATTTTTTTTGTGAATATTGGTTATATCACGAGATGACAATCTAATGCAACATTTTCTTTGAAATGAGATCCCCTCCTAAACTTGCAGCATCATCATTCTTGTAATTATCAAACTAAAAACTTATAAAAGAAGATATTAAAACATAACTTTGACTATTACTTACTTAGAGGAAGCACAAGGAAGAAGATGAACCAGGGAAAAGAGACATAATTAGAGGTAGAAAACAGAGAGTTAATTCCCAAGAGAACTAAGTTACATTAACTTATGGCCCAACTGTTGAAATGCATCTTATTTTCTGTCAGCTTGCAGTATGGTATAAAAAATGTACACACCAGTTAAAAAAAGAATACCTCCTGAGCAACTCAGTCAAGCACTTTTAACAAAATCCCTGAAAACCAAGCTCTAGTCCTCACTGAGGGACTTCAGAAGTAACCTCTTGTCTGGTAGAAGTTGTAGGCAGGCTTTCCAAAAGTTCACAAAACCAGCTAACTTGTATACATAAGAAATTGCCTTTTAGAGTCAAAAGCAATTATAAAATAGCAGTGTGGGGGTGGTCAGAGGGAACCTGTCAAAATTATTGAGCACTTTACCCTGCAGTAGGCACTCTATTAAGTACATATAACTACAGTTTTATGTGTATTATTCTGGCCATTTTATTTTGCTATTACATACATCTGTGATACATGAAAAGTATATAGAATATCTATAGTTTCATTAATAAATTATATTCTACATATAACTGAGCCACTTGCTGCTTTCATTTAATATTGTTTTGAAATCCAAGCACGTCGATGTGATTATCAATCTAGTTTGTTCCTGTTAATAGATACATGGTATAATATGAAAATGCTCCATTTTACTTAGATATTCCAATATTAATAGACATCTGCTTTCAATTATATATTAGAAATAATGTTGCAATAAATATCCTTCCAGGCTACTTTGTCTACATGTGCAACAGATGTTCTAGGGGCAAACTGCAGCACACGGGCCAGATCTGGCATGTTGCCTGTTACTGTATGTCCTATGAGCTAAGAATGGTTTGTACATATTTTAGTGGTTGAAAAAATAAATTTAAAAAAATATTATTTCATAACAAATTAAACACATAAAATTCAGACTTTGGTATCTATAAGTAAATTTTTACTTTAACACAGACACTCACCTGTTATTATATTATCTGTGACTGCTTTTGCACTATAACAGAAGAGTATTTACAACCAAGACTGTATGACCTACAAAGGTTAAGATATTTACTACCCGGTCCTTTACAGGAAAAGTTTGCCAACCCCTATTCTAGAGTAATTATTTAGAAGATGGATTTGCTAGGGCATAACTTATACACATTTTAAATTTTGCTAGAAACAACCAGATTGCTATCCAGAGGGACTGTATCAATTTACACTGCCACCAGAAATGTGTAAGTTCCTATTTCCCTCCATCACTACCTCTGAATTTTCTACAATAGTATCTCATTTTTTAAATTTATACTTACTTTTTTAAAACATATCTAGGGGCACCTGGGTGGCTCAGTCGGTTAAGCATCTGCCTTTGGCTCGGGTCATGATCCCAGGTCCTGGGATCAAGCCCCACATTGGGCTTCCTGATCTTCGGGGAGCCTGCTTCTCCCTCTACCTCTTCCTCTGCCTCCCTCTGTCTGTCTCTCATGAATAAATAAATAAAATCTTTTAAAAAATATATCTAAATGGTCACCAAACAACAGTGTTTCCTCTTTTCCAAACATATTTCCTTTGGTCATTTTTCTATTGGCTTGTCTTTTCTTTTTAAATCATTATGCAGATTTATTTATATAATTTGGACAGAATTCTTTGACATGTATGTTGCAAATAATTGCACTCACACTTTCTCTTAACTTTGTTTACTTTTTTTTTTACTATATATATTTTAATTTTGTTGCAGTAAACCCTTATCAATCTTTTAAAATTTGCTATGCTTTGGGTAGCATGACATCTTTCCCTATTCCTATTTCTCTACTCTTACTAAGTTTAATAATTATGAGATGGTAGATTCTCTGGATTTTCTATTATATGGTCTGTAAAAAAACAGGGAAAATTTGTCTCTTCCTGATTCTTACACCTCCTATCTTTTCCCTTGTCCCCTTGTGCTCTTTGCATTAGTTGGGACTTTTCGTACAAATGATGAATTGATGAAATTATAGCACGCATCCTTATCTTGTCCGAATTTTACTGAGATGTTTCTAAATATTCAATCTTGGGGCTCCTGGGTGGCTCAGTTGGTTAAGCATCTGCCTTCTGCTCAGGTCATGGTCCCAGAGTCCTGGGACCGAGCCCCGTGTCGGACTCCCTACTCAGCCAGGAGTCTGCTTCTCCCTCACTCACTCTCTCTCTCAAAATAAAATAAATAAAATCTTTTAAAAAAATAATAAATAAGTAAGATTCAATCCTAAGTATAATATTTGTTGCTGGCTTTAGATACATAGCCTTTATTAAGTCAAGACAGCTCCCTTTTATTTCTAAGCCATGTTGCCTTTTTTTCATCATTGTTGATTGATGAGTTTCAGTCACATGATTTCTCTGTATCAAAATAATTCTTATTTAGTGTAATGATATGATGAAATACATTAATATATTTTCGAATCCTAAACCATCCCTGCAATTTTAAGAACTTCTATTTGGTCAGGAAGTATTTTTATTTATAATTTTTTAAATAATTTACTGGATTTGAATTTTATTTAAGATTTATACATCTGTGATCATAAGTGAGGCTGGCTCTATACTTTTTTCATACTCTTCTTATCTAGTTTTGGTTTTAAAATTAAATAGTTCCACTAAATGTGGACATTTATAAATGTCAGCTCAACGTGCGTTTGGGAGATGTCAGAGGTAAAAACCATTTAAGCCTAATGTTTGTTGGCAGTTTGTTGGGAGAGGGCATATATGTTTTACAATTGGAAAAAAAAAGCAATTTTTTTTTTTTACTTGAATGGTTAACTTATTTCTTTTACTTACTTTTTTCCTAAATCCCCTCTAAATACTACTTTAGGCACATTCCATGTGACTTTTGTGCCCTTATATTGAAAATTTCACATTTTGTGGTTTTGTTTTTAATTTAGTATGACCACTTATCCTTTCAAATGGGGTATTTGGTCTAATTATATTTAATTTCATAACTGATATTGCTGGATTTATAACTATTTTCTATTTCCCATCTGTTTGATGTTCTTTTTCCTTCCTTTCTTCTTTTGAATTAACCAAATATCTTATTAATCCTTTTTTCCTCTTTTAACATGGTAATGATACATATATTTACCCTTATTATAGCGGTTACCTTGTACATTAGTCTATCAAACTGATTACATTTACCATTTCTCCCGTAAGAATAGATTTTACACTTCCATTTATCCATCTGTCTTTTGCATTACTGATGTTATATATTTTAACTCTACAAATATTTTTTAACTCAATGAGATCTTTTTTTTTTTTTTTTTGGTCTCATCAATATGTGATTATATTAAATGATACATTCACCTTTTCTGTTTCTCTTCACTCCTTACTGAATTTCTGTGTTTCCCTTTAAGATCATTTTATTTCTGGCTGAAGAACTCCATCTATTTTTATTTTAGTTCAGGTGCACTGGCAACAAATCCTGTTTTATCTGTCTGAAAACATCTTATTTCACCTTCATTTTTGGAAGATATTTTTGTTGTGTATGGAATTATAGATTAGAAGTTTTCTTCCTCTCAGCACTTTAAGCATGTTATTCTACTGTTTTTGGTTTCCACTGTTTATGTCAGTATTAAAGGTAACATGTCTTTTTTTCTCTGGTGGACTTTAAAGATTTTTCTTTATGATTTTTCAGCATTCTATGATGTGCCAAGTTGTGGTTCATCTAGCTTAGGGTTAGCAGAGGTAGCTGAATGTGTTTTGATGTATTTCATTAGTTTTGGTCATTATTTCCTTAACTATTGACTCTTCTCTATTTTCAATCTGCCCTCTAGTTTATGACACTATTTATACATGTTACACTGTTTTACTGAATCTATTGTTTCTTACTCTCTTTTCTGTTTGTTTCTTTCTCTGCTTCAGTTTGGATATTTTCTATTGAACTGTCTTCAAGCACACTAATCCTGTTTTCTGATGCATCCAATTTGATATTAAGCCATTCATGGAGTTCTTTAGTTCAGATACTACATTTTTCAATTCTAGAATGTTCATTTCATTATTTTAGATATATTCATATTCTCTGGTGTTTCCCTATCTTTTCACCTGTTTTCAAGAATTTTTTCCCTTTTTTCTTGAACATATTAAAAATATGGTTTAATATGAACTTACAAGGTTCTTATCTACTAACTCCAAGTTCTGGATCACTTCTTGGTCCACTTCTATATTATGTTTGTTTTTGTTTTACTCTTGGTATATGGTCATAGTGTACTGTCTTGTATGTACCCAGTAATTTTTGATTGATCATACTGATAAATAAAAAACCTACTGACAATGCTATTTCCCGTCTGTAAAGATCCACACTTTCCTCCACTAGGCACCTGGAGAGTGGGGGTCTGATGACTTCCATTCAACCAGAGACTGAACTGAATTAAAACTGCCTTACAATTTTAATAAGACCCATTCTACCTTTAATTTGCCCCTATTCTTGTGGTAAGGACCTTCAAGGTTTAAACTGAAGCCTGGCAGGTCCTCGTCTCCTCAATACAGATAGACACAGAAAATTCCACTATGCTTTTCAAAGGTTTCTGGTTTAGATTTTTGTCCTGTTGTCCTGTGTAGCTTCAGAATTAGGCACTCTAGGCCCACTAAACTGCCAAAAGTTTTACTGGTCACTCGGTCCCCATTAGTGACCCTTATCAGAGATCAAACCCAGATTCCTCTAGTGTAGAGGTGAACAACTTTTTTCTGTAAAGGGCCAGAGAGTATTTTATGCTTTTCGGCCATACAATCTCTGTCACAACTACCCGACTTTGCCATTTATAGCATGAAAGCAGCTATAGACAATGTGTAAACAAATGAAGGAACGAATATGGCTATTTTCCGATGAAACTTTATTTACAAAATAGGCAGCAGGCCAGATTTGGCTGGCAAATGGGCTGTAGTTTGCCAATTTCTATTCTTGCTGCACCCAGAATCAAAAACTATACCCAACAGGAAAAGTAACTATAAATTGTGTGTCAATTCACTGTCCCCATAACTGTCAACCCTCAGCTGAGATATTCTTAGGGAACTCTCACCCTGAAGACCTTCATCTCATCAGAATTACAAGACTAGTGAATTCAGCTCTCGTTTTAGAGATTTCCTGCTTAGCAGTTAGCTTTCCTTGAGTTTCAGAATTTGGCAAATATTTTGAAAGGGAAACTGGTCATGTGATTGAGGCAAATATCTTGAAAGGGAAATTGGTTTTGTGATTGAGTGACAACTGTGTTACTCTAGCCTCACACAATCAACAAAAATTCCGCTGGTTTCTCTATCCACAAGCAGTAACCCACTTCCTGGACCAAACTCAGATTCTCAACTTTTGGCCTACTCCCAGAATCAGTAAATTAACCCAGTGAAAAGTGGCTACAGATTTTCAGCTTCTCAGTCCTCATTGTTTCTGTACTTCCCTCATGTCTTTAAAAATATAATTTTTGTCTGTTTTTTTCTAGTTGTTCTTGGTGGGATCACATAAGCCTGTTGCAAATTTTTTCATCCTATCCAGAATCAGAAACTGTATCCTACTACTTTTGATGGTTAATATTTTCATTATTATTCATTTCTAAGTGTTTTTAAAATTTCCATTGATATTTTATTTATTCTAAGAATTACTCAAAGTGTATTTACATTAGAATTTCCACAGACATATATTTTAGACAATTCTTTTTTTGCTATTGATTGTAACAATGATATGGTGATCAGGAGAAAAGATTCCATAAGATTCTAACACTTTACACAGTTTTTAAGACATGCTTGTTTTTTTGGCCAACTATGGGTCAATTTTTAAAAATTTTACATTTGGGCTTGAGAAGAATGTTTACTCACTATTTGTTGAATCTACCAGACCAAGCTTACTGATCACGTTGCTCATATTTTAATTTAAAAACATTTGGGGAAATCTTTTATCGATTTCTGAAAAAAGGTTTCTGATAATGTGATGTTGAAATCTTCTTCTACAACGGCGAATTTATCAAACTCCTAAGTATGTAAATTTAAAAAACATATTATAGTTATGTTATTAGGTAATTAAAGTTAACATGTTCTTCCTAATGAGTTAGACGTTTAACCATCAGTTACCCTCTTTATGTTTGCTAATGCCTTTTCCTTATCTATTTGTCCGATATTTATAGAGCCATATAAGTTTTTTTGATTAGCAGTTGCCTGATAATCCTTTTATTTTCAGCTATTTAAGGTCATTAGGTTTTCTGTCTGTAGTAAGATTTTTTTAATCTAATATGAAGATCTCTTTTAATTAAAATTAACTTAAATGTATTGTTATAAGCAACATAATTATGATTATTTGTCTTCTTACTTCATAATTTCTATTTTTCCGGTCTTTGCTTGTTTCACCTTCACTTCTTTGCAGCCTATTTGATTTTTTTAATTCCATTTTTTCTCCTGTACTCTATCTTATTTCCTCTCTTTCTATTGATTTGGTGGTCACTCTCAAAGTAAAATGCATACATACCTTACTGTCTAAAGCTATTAAAACTTACTACTCTTCTCCCCCTCAAAAAAACCTCAGAATACTTTAATACTCATCACTTCTTATGTATTATTGTTTTTAAATTAACAATATTAACCCTCTCCTTCTTATGCATTATTGTTATTAAATACATTAGCGCTTCAATTTATCTTACTTCCCCAATTATCATTATCATCATGATAAAACATACTCAACTTTTGTTAAATTTCCTACCATTTTTACTAATTAATAAGCTCAGCATTCTTCCTTCCATTCAGACTTTCCCAGCTCCTTTGCCTTCTTCAAGAAGTACACCTGCTTTAGATGTTGTTTAAGTAAGGTGCATTGATTAAAAATACTCTCAGCTTTTGTATGTTTGAAAATGTTCTTATTCTTTGTTCATTCTTTAACCATAGTTTAGCTGGGTAATCAATTTTAAGTAGAGTTATTTTCTTGAGCCTAACTACCCACAAATGGACCCACTGCTTTTTGACTCTCACAGAAAGACGTTCTAACTCAAAACTCTTCTATATCAGGAATTACCATTTAGGGGAGCCTCGCCTTCCACATTTACTAACCCCTTGGATTTTAGCTCCTTATATGTATTCCTCCAACAGATTTTTCTATCATTAAGGAAAGTGGAGCTGCCTACTGGGAGCCAGTATTCAGCAATGGGCTCTTATACACACCTTGCCTCAGATATAAAAGGGCCTACAGCAAAAGAAAGCATGGTTCTTTTAAAGGCATGTATGGATTAAGGTGTACCTGGACACATTTTGGGTTGGCTTTAGGAGAGGGACCCAACTCACTGATACTTTTTATAGTAAGTCTAAGTAGGCCTAGAAAAGGGAGACAAAGAATCTGAGCTTGTTGCCAAATGCCTAGGGAAGTGGCATGTTTGGAACACCAACTGCAACTACCTAGAAACATTATATACAAAACTGAACCTGTGCAGCACTTCCACTGAATAAAGGGATGCCACCAGTTCTAGTTCAACCTGGAAAAAGCCAGAAACGCCATCCATCAAACTGTGTTGTTTCCATGCAACTACTTTCTTTGTAGCTCAGCTATGTATTTAAAAGTGTGCTTTTTTTTTTGTAATTTACCGAGCATCTCAGTATTTTATAACATCAGAGTTTTCTCAGAAAAATGCAGTCAGCAACAATTCTGAAACTGAAGTCAATTGATTGTTCTTTATTATTAACTTCAAACCACCTCTCTAACTCATTTATATTCATTTCATATGCTGGGGAAAGTGAAATGTATCTAATTCTGAATATTACAGGGTATTCTTTTATTGAGAAATGTTTCCTTCTGATGAAATTTCAAACTATGAATGCCAAAGGCCATTAAAGTCAAGCTGCGTTTTTACATCTAAGGTAAAAATGGATTTCTCATATTCAAAGCCAACTCTGGCAACTTTCATGTACTCTTTATTACTAGAAGTTACCTAATTTCTAGATATTCAAGGTTTTATTATGCCTAATTTTCAACAAATTAGAAAGAAAAAAAAACTACCCGTAACACTGAAGTGATACAAGATATATTTTAATCATTTTCTATGACTTAGAAGACATATTATAGTATTTTAGCATACTAAAAAGAAATCACTATGACCATCAGTTATTTTTTAAAGCAAAAGTTAGAGCTCTCCCTATCATTTGATACAAGATTTAAATGTCAACATCATGTTTATGCAAAGCAATTAGAACAGTTACAACTCCTTGTACTGCAAGCAACAGAAACTGACAGAAGTATTTCTAGGCCACAGATTGTTAATACTCATAATTTATATCTCACCATAGAGCTTATTATTACCTGTCTCAGTACCTTATAGGAAAAGTGCAAAAAATTGTCCTACAGCATGCAGTCCTTAAATCACCTAACAGAAATGTAAAATACCATGTTCTTACTCCACCTCTCAACATACATATGCGTAATATGCATATATTTGGTTTAAGAATAAACATTTAAAAAATTAGATATACTAATTTTAATACAACCCAGTTTAAACTGCTTACCAAGTATCTGAATCTCTGACTGGCAATGTTGTTCATAACCATCAAATTAGGTCCACTACTACTCAGTGTGAAGCAAAGTAATTCTCGGCCAGCATCCACACTTAGTATCGTGTGACAAATTCACATATTGTGAAATCATACCCTTTGAACTCTATTCCATTAATTTTCATTTGTTCTTCACTTTTGAGAAATCATACTAGAAAACATCAATTAACATTAGAAGCTGATTCCATGAGATGAAGAACAAAGAAAGGCTTAATTTCGAAGTTAAAATGAGGTTGATCAATCTTACCGATAAAATTTCATAACAATATGCGTGCTTTCCTTAGCATAAGTACTTTCAGAATAATATGTGACAATTTCATAGAATTAAAGAAAGGACACAAAGTCTGGAATATTGAAAATGACAAGAAGTTGATATACCTGAATCTCAAACAAAGAATAAGCAATACCAGAACTAGTCAATGTTGAGATAGATTAATGTTGTCTGCAGCTCAAATGAAAATTATTAATGTTTGTTCCATGAAGAAACATAATATGTTTCCTTTCTCACATAAATATTTAATTACTATTTATACTACCAAGACACAGCCAAAATCAAATGTTTTCCATTTCCTGTTTTTTCTTTATTTTTATGAGAAAATTAAATTTGAAATAAGCATTTTTAATTACCTACCTTGTAGGAATTTATCTATTACATATATAGAAAATACATATATATACACATATATATGTATATATGTATATAAAGTATATATATACACTTTAGGGGCGCCTGGGTGGCTCAGTTGGTCAAGTGTCCGATTCTTGATTTCAGCTCAGGTCAGATCATGATCTCAGGGTTGTGAGATCGACCCCCACATCAGGCTCCACACTGGGCATGGAGCCCGCTTAAGACTCTCTATGCCCATTTCCCTGTATCCACCCCCTCTAAAAAAAAATTAAAAAGAAAAATATACTTTAAATAATATTTATTATTATCAATTTAGTAAAAACATAAATGACTTTTCTTGCAGCTTTTAGGTACAGTTTGGCTTTATTTTAAAAACTTATTAAGAAATCTCTATCAATTAATTACCCTTGAGAAAATCGTAATATTCTAATAAATTTAACAGCCACACCCCAAAATTGGTATCAGTCATGAAAGATATTACTGGCAAAGAACTCATGGCTCTGGTTCCTTACCAGATTTATTTTCCCCCCACAGTAAAATCTGTATAGTTTAACACTAATATTATCATATCAGAATGAGTTTCTAAAAGACTGACAGGCTACAACAATGAGCTAATATTTATAAGATAATTATTGGTAAGATAAGAACACAATGAAATAAGCATAAAGTCCTGAAATAGGATTTTTTTAAAAAAATCAATTACAGGGGTGCCTGGGTGGCTCAGTCGGTTAAGCGTCTGCCTTGGGCTCAGGTCATGATTCCAGGGTCCTGGGATTGAGCCCAGCATCAGGCTCCTTGCTCAGTAGGGAACCTGCTTCTCCCTCTCCCTCTGCCTACTGCTCCCCTTGCTTATGCTCTCTCTCTCTCTCTCTCTCTCTGTGTCAAATAAATAAATAAAAATTTTTTAAAAAATCAATTACAAAAATACGGGAAGGCCAAGCTAACAATAATTCCCATCAATGAGCAATATGTAGCATGGCTGATAAAAATGTAAACCAAGCTACAAAAAGTGCTATATAGTACACCAAATAAAGATGGTAACATTCCTACTCTATCTTTTGCATTGGAGGAGAGACATCAGTATGGTTGCCGTGAGTTTTACATGCTCTGCTCTTAAAAAAGGCATTGACAAAGTATGCTCATTTTTATATACATTATCACCAATCCTTACAATAACTCTGGAGGGAGAGAGTAGATCACCCTTTAGAGATAAAATACCTGAGTTCCAGAGAGATTAAATAATGTGTCTGAAGACAAAAGTAGAGAACTAAATCAGAATTTGAATTCAAGTCCATTCACCTCCATACTCTTTCCACTAAATCAAATTGCCTTAAAGGTTCCTTCTAGCACTAGAAGGTACAATTGGCAATACCTCACCTGTAGAATACTTGAAGACCAGGTAACAAGGCATACCATGATTTCAATAAAAATGGCAATTTCTGAAATGGGGATTACAGATTTGTATTATTAATATAAATGTCTTCTGCCTCCTGCTTTGCCTAATAGCTACAACCTTAAAGTGTTATATATAAATCAATTTTTAAAATATTGAATCCAGTTTTCTTCGCTGATATATTATAAATGAAAACTGCTCTAGCCCTATTACTAATTAATCATAAATGATCTTCAAACACACCTTAACATTTTTTATGACCCTTCAATTTCCTGATAAAGTATTTAATAATATGCTAAAACTATGCCAGAAGAGTAGCAATTCAAAAAGATGTTGTATTTACCTATTTTTTAAAATTCTGTATTATTATAGTTTATTAAAGCAAAACAACTTACATATAGAGAAAATTTTTATCATCCTTTAATGTGAAAATTCAATATCAAGAGTCTTTTTCTCCTGTCACTGGTATGAAGAAACAAATATCATAATTTACTTGAAGATACAAACTACCTCAATCTTGAGCATTAAAAAAAAGGGGGGGGGGGGCCTGTTCCATATGTACAAACATGTAATTCTACTGCCATCTTCTGGTTAAACACAATTTTCCAATTCTTTGTAGTACTCCAAATAAGAAACCTCCAGATATAAAATAAGGACTTTCTAGTACTAGATTAATAAAAGTAGAATAGATAATTTTTGCAAATAGCCAAAAATACATTAAAATTAGAATCCTAGCAATAATTCTTATCAGTATATGTGATATGTTCTCTCACGAATGTTGAACACTTATTAAGCGCTTTATTATATTTGAGCACAGAACTAAGACCTTTGTAAGGGAAATAAAAATTAACTCTCTTAATAGTCTTATAAAGTGGAGTTATTAATCCCATTAACAGATAAGGAAACTGAGAATCAAAGAAGTCATGTGGTTTGTCCACAGTACACAGCTAGTAAAGGACAAATATTCTTAATTCAGGAGCTGACTGATTCCAATGAATTGACTGGAATTTGGTTATTACGCTATAATATCCTCTATTCAAATAATAGACATTAAGTTGATTTAACTCATTTAAGACACTAAAGCTTAATTTAGTGGAATAGAGCAACAATATTATAATTCGTAAGGAGGGCAAGAGAGTCACAGAACATAGACTCAAAGAGTTAAACCTTAAAGATCCCACAATCTACTTCCCCATGTAATTCAGAATCTTATTCCATAAACAGCCCAACAGATTAAGTTCTAATGTTCTACTTTGTTTTATTTTCATCTTTTAGATTATTTATGTGAGAGAGAGACAGAGAGAGCAGAGTAAGCGAGAACACGAGTACAGCGGAGAGGGAGAAGCAGGCTCCCCACTGAGCAGGGAGCCTGATGTGGGGCTCAATCCCAGGACCTTGGGATCATGACCCGAGCCAAAGGCAGACATTTAACTGACTGAGGCACCCTGGCACCCGTAATGTTCTATTTCATAAATAATATCATATCATTTTTAGATTTTTTTCAATTTACATTTTTTAGGTCCTATATGTTTAGTGTTTAAATTAAAATTAACTTTGCTTTGATCAGTTTTAAACATTAATAAACATTAGTTGGAAATTAATATCCCTAAGAAACATAGTATTTATTAATTTCTATTCAGAGAAGTTTTATTGACACAAAGGGATACAATACTATATTCTGCTATATATCATTCACATACACTGATTTCAGTCATGAAAAACTCATAAAAAAGTCATAAACCATCTCAATGGATATTTTTGTTTAATTGTAGGTAGTGAAATAAATTGCTTTAAAAAGTCTGTCCATGAAATGATCAACACATTATTTGAAACTATAACAATAAAAACTTTAATGTATACAAACTGACAAGGTTAATTATCAGTTTTGTTTTTATAAATCAAATAATCACATCTAACTTATGTTCTCAAATTTTAATGAGTTCTTGAATGACTGTAGTGACTAACAATTATAAAAAAAACAATATAAAATAAATGGGCAAATAAAATGCTTAAGATAATATAGAATCATATAAATGACTAAGTTAATCACTTTGAAAAAATATACTAGTATGTAGAATAGTGGGGAGAAATTCTGTCAACTACTGCTTGAACCATTCTGATGAATCTCTGGTTCATATAGTTTCATAATCATTTTATAATTTCTATGAGCATTATTCAGTGAATTATTTGGTCACAAAAGTTCATATTCCTCAGTCTATTTTGCCCAGCTCTAAAACAGATGACTCTACTAAATATGTATATTTAAATTTTGATTTGATTTCCTAGTAAACACTATAAATAGAGACTAGAATTCATGTAATATAAGAAACACTAAAATAGGTTCTTTACATTCCATATAAATTTTGGAATCATTCTGTCAATCTCTATAAAAAAGCCTGCTGGCATTTTGACTGGGTTTGATTTGATAAACACCCAAATTCAGTGAGATCCCAGAATATAGTCAATATAAAAATTAATTGGGGCACCTGGTGGCTCAGTTGGTTAAGCATCCACCTTTGGCTCAGGTGATGATCCCAGGGTCCTGGGATTGAGTCCCGCATCAGGCTCACTGCTCAGCGGGCAGTCGGCTTCTCCCTTTGCCCCCTCCCCCACTTGTGCTCTCTCTTTCTCTCAAAAATAAATAAATAAATAATTTTTAAAATATAAAAATTGTACTTTTATAGTTGAGCAACAAATGAAAAATAAAAATATCACTTTAAAATATCACTTAAACAGCATCAAAAACAAAGATAACTAGGAATAAATTTAATGAAAAGTTCAGAAAACATCCACACAGAAAACTGTTAAACAATACAGAGAAATTATAGGGACTCTAAATAAATGTAGAGGTATGTTTATGGATCAGAGGATTCAATATTGTTAAGATAACCATACTCATCAAATTAATATAGAGTCAATCCAGTCCCAAACAAAATCTCAGCAGGTTTTTGTTTTTGTTTTTTTTTTAGGAAACTGACAAACTGGTGTGGGTGCCTGGGTGGCTCAGTAGGTCAAACACCCAACTCTTGATTTTGGCTCAGGTCATGATCTCAGGGTTGTGAGACTGAGACCTGCACTGGGATCTGTGCTGGGCATGGCCTGCTTAAGATTCTCTCTCTCCCTCTCCTTCTGTTCCTCCCCCATCCCCCCTCCCACCCCCCATCCCTGCCCAAAAAGAAAAGAAATTGACCAGCTGGTTCTAAAATTTACATGGAAACACAAAGGATCTAGAATAGTCAAAAGAACATTGAAAAACTGGTTTGTATGGTGTATATAAACTGATGTTAAAACTTAGTATAAAGCTAAAATAATCAATATAGTATAATGCTGGTGTAAAGATACGTGGTTCAATACAACAGAATAGAGCCTAGAAACAGACTCACATATATGGTGGTCAGGTGAATTTTACAAAGGTGCCAATATAATCCAATAAGTAATTCAATCTTTTCAATACGCGGTGCTGTAATAACTAGATACACATATGGAAAAAATGAACTTCAACTTAACACTACACTCAAAACTTAAAGCATAGCCTAAACATAAAAGCTAAAACTATAAAACTTCTAGAAGAAAATAAAAGAAAGTCTTTGTGACCTTGAATTAGATTAAGAATCCTTATACAAAGGATATAAAGCATAAAAGAAAATATTGAAAATGAACTTCATCAACATTAAATCTCCTACTCTTCAAAATATATTAAGGATAGAAAAGGAAAGCCAAAGACTAAGAAAAACATTTGCAATACATATATCTGTCAAAGAACTTGTATCCAAAATGTATAAAAAAATCTTATAATTAAGAAGAAAGCAAACAACCCAATTTTCTCAAAAATGAGCAGAGGACTTGAATAGACACTTCATGGAAAGTGAATTACTAATAAGCACATGAAATGATGCTCAACATCCTCAGTCATCAGGGACATGCAAATTAAAATCATAATGGTATTTCTACACACCTACTAGAAGAGCTAAAATTAAAAAGACAATACCAAGAATAATTAAGAATGTTGAATAACTATTTGTGGGAATGCAAAAAGGTACAGTGACTAATAGAAAATAATTTGAAAGTTTCTCATAAAGTTAAACATGCGCTACCGTATGACCCAGGAAACCTACTGACGGGTATTCATCATAGTAAAATGAAAACTTATGTTTGTATGTAATTGTTTATAGTGGCTGTATTTATAATTGCCCAAAACTGGTGGGCAAAAACAAATGTTTTTCAACTGGTGAATGGCTAAGAGCATTGAGCACTAAAGAGGAACACACACTACTGATGCATGTGACAAACAGGAATGAATCTGAAATCCATAATGCCAATAAAGGAAGCCAGACTTGAAAGGGTACAGAATATAATGTCATCTATATGACATTCTGAAAAAGGTAGGAACATGGGAATGGAAACAGATCAGTGGTTTCCAGGGACATGAGTAAGGGACTGGACAGAAAGGGCATAAGGAAATTTCTTGTGGCGATGGATGAACATGGTGATTATCCAGCTGTACACATTTGTCAAAACTCAGCACTATATACTAAAAAAGGGTGATTATACTGTAAATAAATTATACTCAATTTTTAAAAACTCAAAAAATTGAACAAACTACAACTGCATACAACCTAAATGAATTCCAAAAACATAATATTAGCAAAAGAATCAAAACATAATGTTTAGGGATACATGCTTAGGTGATACAAAATGAAAAGCAAGAAAGTAAATTCCATAGAAGTTAGGATACTGGTTAAATTTGATAAGGAGTGAGAGGACAGAGATTGGGAAGGGCACAAGGGCTGGGGAGCTTTCAGCATTATTCTATTTCTTTTTCTCGTGGTTACATGAGTAGCTGTTTGTGAAAATTCATTGAGCTACCATTTATATTTTATATCCTTTAAAAGGAAAGCAAGCCAAGTAGCTCATGGTAAATTATAAAAGAATAAAATAAGAATATATATTTCTTAGAAGTATGAGGCATTTCCAGATTCATATCTTGGCTCCACCATTTGTTAGATGTGTGACTTAAGGCAGATTTCTTAACCTTTCTCAGGCTCAGTTTATTCATCTGCAAAATGAGGAAATTTTATCTGCCTCATAAAGTTATCATGTGAATTAAAATGAGATTAATATAAACACCCTTTAGGATATCTGCCTAGCTCTCAAGGCTTTGGAGTCTTATATACATGGGATGGGCTCCCCTTTGGAGCCTTACACACATGGGGTGGGCTCCCCAGCAGCCCTGATTTTGTGTTATATGAACGATTCCATTACTGCCCAGCTGGACCAAAGGTGGGTAACTGACCCAAGCTGGGCTAATCACCATGTCCTCCAGGGAGCTTGGAATCAGGAATGAGCAAATTCATTGTCTATCTGGGCTTTATCATCAACAGAAGAGATATAAATCTCCAGAGCAGTGGTGTGTACACATTCTACCCCCTACATGGCCCGAGCAGTAGAGAAAGAAAAGACTAAAACAACAGGAGATGGAGAGAGTGCTGTCTCTGCTTCTGACTGACATCTGGTTCTTGTTTCCAGTCTCTTCCTGGAGTCAGTCCTTGGGTTCCATAAAACAGAATTATCTGTATAACAAGTGTCCTTAAGGAAATAATGTAGCTTATGTTGGATCCCATTATTTACAACTTAACAGTCCTGGCTAATGTATCATATAAAGCATGAAGCACATAGAAAGGGCTCAAAATATGATGACTGTGGCAGCAACAGCTGATCTTTGATCTACATGAGGTGGGGACTTGCCTTAACAAGCCCTTGAAAGAGGCCTACTCTGGTGTTCAAAATACAGACTGACTTTGAGGAAGCCATATTCCACCCTTCTGTTGGAGGTCTGTAAGAAATCTGTAAGAAAACAGTCCAGTCTCAAATTTCCTGCTAGACTCAAAAAATTTCAAAAATTTCAATTGCTATAGATTGTCTCAGAAGAGAAAGAACTTCTAGTATAACAATAAAATTACAGCAACAAGACATTCATAAATAGAATCAAGTGCCTAAATTTAGAGCCTAAAGCAAAAGTCAGACTAGGTAAGTTTTCATCTAACCAACCACAATAGAAGTTGAATCTTTACAGTTAATACATCCTGGATTCCCTTTTTTTTTTCTTGAGCAATGCCTACTGAATTTAGACTTTTACATTTTCTAACACTAAAACATGTCTATCTTTTGACATCCACAAGCCGGAGGCTATTTTCCCCATAGAGTAAGGACACAAAACTGGTAATCTGAGGAATGCTAACATGGACTTATCACTAGATTCTAAAAAGCCCAACTCCTTCAGGAGAGCAGGCTGCTGCCTACATACATATCAAAAGCCAACCTATGTATACTCAAATGAAGCAGTGTAGAATCAAGCTATATAAGCCAAACTTACTGCAATCAATTCTTACTTTATGCCATCTGTTCTTGCAAACAAATTAATCACACAACTACTAAGACACATGCAGAAACAAAGTGTTGTTACTAACTTTATCACTATACCTTACTCAATATCTGTTTCAGAAGACGCATAACAATATCACATCATAACATCAGTCAATTTTAGGTACTAAGGTTCTCCATCATATCTGAGTTTAGTCTAGTATACTCCTGTATGCAAAATATGAAATATGAATAGTCTGAATGAATCAATCCCACGTACAGTATGTAGACAGTAATATTTTTAAAAGCATAACGGCCAATTTTAATAACAGTGACTGTATTGATATCTTTAACCTAAGATCTGAAAAAATACATACACATCCTAACCCATAATTTTCTTAATAAAATATTTTTGTGATATCTGACCTCTCACAAATATAATTTTCTCTAAACAAATATCTAATTGTTATTCTTATTTGTGTATAAATACTACCTACATACAATGAAATAATATTTGTAGCATCCACTTAAAAATTCCTGAAGTATGCTGGAAACTTAATTCTCCTAAATTAATTGGATAACATACACCAGTGATCATGAAACCATCTGTACACAATATTCTACACAAACTTATTTATAAACACTAGAGGGTGCTATAATTCAACAGTGCCTGGTGTCTGGCTTTGATGCTCAAAATTTTCTCCTCGATTAAAGATAAATTAAGATAATTTTCAGCACCAACAATTTTCGCTCTTGAACTAATACACAGAGATAATTCATGAGACAAAATTCCATTCTTCCAGAATATATAATGAAACTCAGCAGATTCCATTGAAATCATTTTTTATTGTATACTTACTGCATATTTAATATTGTGCTAAGTGGAGAGAATAGAAAATAAGTTCAGAAGAAGTATAAAGATGGTCCTAGCCTTTAAAAGTAAATTAATGCAATGTTCAGATGGTTAAGAGAAGGTGTATCTTATAATCTCACAGGCTTAAATTCAGGGAAAATTACAAAATAAATTTGGTAAAAGATTTCAATTTTAGTTGCTAAGTATTAAGATATGGTTTAGCTATTTTACAAGCGTAATCTGAAATTCAGTATTTAAAATAACAAATAAGGGGTGCCTGGGTGGCTCAGTCGGTTAAGTGTCTGCCTTCAGCTCAGGTCATGATCTCAGGGTCCTGGGATTGAGCTCAGTGGGGAGTCTGCTTCTCCCTCCCTCTCTGTCCCCTCCCCCTGCTCATGCTCTGCCTCTTTCTCAAATAAATAAATAAAATCTTAAAAAATAAAATATAATAAAATAACAAAAGTGATATTGCTGTAGACTATCATCTGATGTCTTAAAATATATTTTTAAGCCAACAGCTATAGGAAAGTGGAAAAGAAAATATCCAAGGCTTTGAATATTCTGAATAGGAAATCATTAATAATAACATCAATTTTAAATCCTTGAAAAAGATGCATTTTGTGCTAGTTTTTAAATTTATTCCTAAAACATCCTAAGCTCAATTACAAGTCTTTGAAATTTTCAAAATTGAGAGTAATTTATGTTGCCAGTTAGCAGTCCAGAAAAGTTCCTAGGAGTATGAGTTTCCAATAGATAGTATTAGATAATCACAAATAACAAAGTTTAATGCTAGTAAAATATATCACCTATATGTTTCAAGAAAGTGGCTATTAACTGAGACACTATTTAATCTTAACAAAGTATTTTGCCTTTAAAAATGTTTACGGGGAAAAAAACAAATGAAACATTATAAATATTTCTAAAATTTGCATACCCCAAATCAACCAATTTCTCTCAATCTCTCTCTCCTGTTTGTGTGCTCTCTCACTCACACACCTATACACACACATCAACATGTATGCATGCATGCACACTAACTGCACATTCACATACCATCTACTCCCCAAGAGAGGAGTATCTGGCATATACCTCCCTTCCTTTCTCTAATGAATTACCAAGAGCCCCCAAATAAAGCAGAAACAGTGGCACCTGTTGATGAGAGGGTCACTCCAAATTTACAATAGCTCCAGATAAATTGTTCCAGATTAACAGAATATAACACTAAAGAAAAGCCAGAGATACCACAGGCTCACAAACCACCCAGACTTTAGGAACCAAAATATATGGCAGTCAGAGAAGTAACCAGACTGCTGGAACACACAGAAATTCTGAACATGGAAGCACTGTGTTGTAGTCTGAAATATGTATTTGGCACCTATACACTTTTGGCACTCGCTTCTCCTTTTTATGTTTATCTGCCAGATTCTTAGGGCCCTTATTTCACTCTAACTGCCCAGCTGCCAACTTCCCTATTCAATGTCACTTCAGGGAACACCTTCTACTGCAATAGGTGAAAGCATACACGCTCATTAGAGTATTAATGTTTGAAACATTCACATACCTGCCCTTTCATGAATGTCTTCTGAACCATTATACATACCTCCACTAATGAAAAGTATGGTTCTCAGCCAGTTACAAGGAAAGTCTTAGTCCTTTTGAGCAAGTCTCAAATCACTATTCTGAACATTGTATTTTGAAGTTACAACATAATCCTAATCATGATCATAGCTTTCCCCTAATATTTATAGCTTTTGCCCATAAACCTGAAAAGTGTAGGGCCTACATAAAGTGAAGATTGGGTAGAAATGTGTAGTTTTATTAACAAACATCAACTCTCATCTCTTAATATTATGTAACATCATGTTACATAAAAATTTACCAATTCTGAGACTAGAATATTCTAATAAAATAACAATTCAAGATAAATACCTGCTTTCCATGATTTCTAAATCCGGCTGCAAACTAATAGTCTCTGTTGTAATTTCCACTTTCCGTACGCTTCCAAAAAAATCAGTTATCAGGACATTTTTAGGATCCCTCTGAAAAAGATCAGTGCGATGTCCAGGGGTAGACACACAGAGACTTCTAGGACATACCTGAAACTGAAAAACATATATATAACAATAATAAATATACCCATACACATATAACTTTTATCAAATCAATAACACAGTATCGTAGACTGTAGTGTATTTTTTTTTAATGATTCATTTACCTATGAGAGAGAGAGAAAGAGAGTAGGAGAAGGGGCGGAGGGAAAGTATCCCAAGTAGACTCCCTGCCAAGCATGGAGCCCAACATGGTGCTTGATCCCATGACTCTGAGATCACGACCTAAGCCAAAACCAGGAGTCAGACACTCAAGTGACTGTCCCACCCAGGAACCCCGACTACAGTGCATTTTTATTTATTTTTTTTTATTTTTTATTTTTTATTTTTTTTAAAGATTTTATTTATTTATTTGACAGAGATAGAGACAGCCAGCGAGAGAGGGAACACAAGCAGAGGGAGTGGGAGATGAAGAAGCAGGCTCATAGCGGAGGAGCCTGATGTGGGGCTCGATCCCATAACGCCGGGATCACGCCCTGAGCCGAAGGCAGACGCTTAACCGCTGTGCCACCCAGGCGCCCCTACAGTGCATTTTTAAAGCTCTCCCAATCTAAAGACGCTACTGATTCTAAAGATTAAAGTTTCATTGTTACGATAGTACTTGACATTCTAAGAAAGCTATACAGACATTACTGTAGGTGATAAAAAGGAAGCTGACCAGGGAGGGAAAAAAAATTCACTTTTTTGAATCATATGCTACAAAATATATTTTGAACTTTAAATTTACCGAGAACTTACATGAAACACTATGAAAAGAATTGCTTTTCTTCTGCATCTACATCATCTCAGTAAGCAGTAACTTCCTTAGTTTAGCCATAATAAAAATAAATCCAAGAGACACCTCTAGTGCTCAAAGAACACAGCCTGAAAACCATGACTTCATCTCACACAGATCTCATGATAATTTCTATGTTAATCATATCCCCAATATTCCACATCCTTGGAATCCTTGGTGAACTACCAAGGATAGACATTACTCATTCACTCGGCAAAGCAGAAAAAATACTTACTACATATATTTTATACTGTTATCTTCCACAGAGGATACAAAAGTTGATAGAACATGGTCCTATCCTCAAGGCTTTAAGTCAAGTCAGAGATGAATAAACATAACAAGGTAGAAACAAAGGTGACAGGTTCTACTTCAGAAATGGATAAACTTTTCATAGTCTGAGGATAAGAAAAAAGAAGGAGTGGGATTTAAGCTACTTTCTGAAGGAAAAGGGAGACTACAGATGGGAAATAACATTCTTAATAAAGGAGCAGCTGCAAAGATGTGTAAGGCAAATAACCTAGTTTGGCAGAAGCACAGGATATATGAAGAAAACCAAGACAGTCCTGCTAGTAAGGGCCTAGAGGCCACAGCACTTGTCCACCTATGGAGACAAGACCATATGCATAGGGAATCACCAATGTGATGGGAGATGGGTGGGGAAGGGCAGAGCAGCTGGAATTTATGAAACATAGTGATCCAAACACTGTGCAAAGCAATTTGTAGATACTCTGATTTAAATTACCAATAACCTTGAGGTATATAAAGATTATTATCTCTAATTCAAACTAAAGCTCAAAAACATTAAATAATTTGCCTAATACCACAATACCTTCCTGGTTCAGGAAAACAATAAAAGGAAATACAAAGAAGAGATCAGGATATAAATTAAGAAGCAGTGAAGGCAAAAAGGATGGGGACAAATGCCAAACTTACTTCACAAGAAAGTAACATGCCAAACAGGAAGGACAATACAGATTGAAGGCTGAAGAAACAGAGTAAAAGATAAGACAAAATACACAAAGACACGATTTAAGTCCTATGTATATTGAAGGCATTCCTGTATGAGCAAGCAACCTGGTGAGCTTTCTTAGGTACCAGCAGAAGAAAGCAGGTAAAGCACACGGGAATGAGCTTGGGAAACAAGATAAAAAGTACTATCTTCTTTGTTGCTAACTTGATCATACTTCCACTTTCTATGAAGTTACTCCTTCCTTCAAAAATATTTTATCCTATCAATCTGATTTCCTTAGCCTCAGCAACATTAATTTTTAATAATCTCCTTCACTTACAGAATCTTCACACTCTAGCCAGATTACATGCTCATTATTGAAGACAAGGATTCCAACTTGTGTGCCCCTGCAGGTATTCCATTTTCCTAGAGTATACTATACTTCTTCTCTTCTTCCAAACCTGAAAATCTACCTCTTCCAAGAAAAAGTTTACACCAAACCCACTGGATTTAAAGAAACCATAAAATGTGCATGGTTGTCATATCCTTTCACTCATTCCAAATATTCACTGAGAATCCACAAATACACCAGGTACTATAATTAAGTTCTGTGGATAGTAAGATGCATGAAGCATGGTCCTTTTACTTCTTATTTAAGAACCTCAAAGCCTCGAGGGAATGTCACAAATATAAACAATTACAGAGCAATATTAAAAGCACCTTAAATGTACATAGCAAGAGTTATGTGTTCACAGAAGAAAAAATATTACCTGGAGGATCCAAAGACTTCATTTAATAGGTGATACTCTATAAATGTGCTTTGCAGCTGTTACCAATGATACTATAAATTTTTAAGGGGCCAAGAACCAGGTCTTCTAATTTTGCTGCCCCTGAAGCTCCTAAAATTGTACTTTGAAATAAAGCTGATACCCAACAAATTTTCCTATACACACATAATCCAGCAGAATAGGTATTATTCCACAACATCGTAAGGGATATCAAATCACTAGAATATTTAACTTCAAAGAAATGGATCATTCTCACCGAACGAGATTAAAATAATCATCATTCAAATTAAAAAAACAGAAGTAGGGAACAAGATATTAGTGAGGAATGTTTATTAAAAACTATACAGCAATTGTGGGAAAAAAACAAAAGTTTCTTCAGCCTTTCCTATATGATTTCAAAGGAAGAAGTTATTTTTTTAAAAAATCCATTAGACGTTTGAAGTGTGAAGTGCATATTTTGTAAACTTTTGAGACAGTGTGTCATGTATTAAATAAAATATACAATATATAATTTAAAATGGGAATACACTTAAAAAATAAAGTAACTGGAATTTAGGTGACTATAGTTTTCTTATAAAGTAGCATTATAACAAGTTAACATTAAGATTTAACAAGCATCAAAATATATAATCTTCAAAATGTAGCAAGTAGTTCTATGTTATCAAATATGATAGCTCATAACAGTAGTTTTTAGAATTTTGCAGAACATCTTTAATTTTAAAAAAAAGGTCACCTAAAACTTTTCTATGTGATAAAAGAGATCAATGCAAAGCTGCTTGGCTGATGTGCAAGACTCCCAAGCCTGGTCTACTTGGCCTCCCTTTCACTCTGAAGCTCCATAAAGGCAGACAGTGTCTGCCAGTGGCTGGCACTTAGCCAAAACTCAAAAAATGCTTACAAATGAAAGAACAGGGTGTAAATCAATGAAAAAAAGAGTGAAAGTCATTGATGCACAGTAATTTTGCAATCAGAATTGCTGTTTCAAGCTTTTTTTTATTATGCCTACTTTTTTTTTTTTAATGATTTTTTATTATATTATGTTAGTCACCATACAGTACATCCCCGGTTTCCGATGTAAGGCTCGATGATTCATTAGTTGCGTATAACACCCAGTGCACCATGCAATACGTGCCCTCCTTACTACCCATCACCGGTCTATCCCATTCCCCCACCCCCCTCCCCTCTGAGGCCCTCAGTTTGTTTCTCATAGTCCATAGTCTCTCATGTTTCATTCCCCCTTCTGATTACCCCCCCTTTCTTTATCCCTTTCTTCCCCTACTGATCATCCTAGTTCTTATGTTCCATAGATGAGAGAAATCATATGATAGTTGTCTTTCTCTGCTTGACTTATTTCACTTAGCATTATCTCCTCCAGTGCCATCCATGTTGCAGCAAATGTTGAGAATTCGTTCTTTCTGATAGCTGAGTAATATTCCATTGTATATATGGACCACAACTTCTTAATCCAGTCATCTGTTGAAGGGCATCTCAGCTCCTTCCACAATTTAGCTATTGTGGACATTGCTGCTATGAACATTGGGGTGCATATGGCCCTTCTCTTCACTATGTCTGTATCTTCGGGGTAGATACCCAGTAGTGCAATGGCTGGGTCACAGGGTAGCTCAATTTTTAACTTTTTAAGGGACCTCCACACTGTTTTCCAGAGTGGCTGTACCAACTTGCATTCCCACCAACAATGTAGGAGGGATCCCCTTTCTCCACATCCTCTCCAACAATTACTGTTTCTTGCCTTGTCTATTTTTGCCATTCTAACTGTATTATGCCTACTTTTAATAGCAACTCCAAAGTAGACTTATTTAACAATATATTAAGCACAGAAAAGTCAGGAAAAAGACTGAACTAAATTCAAGAAGCTGTATCAAAACACTGTACTAGGGCACCTGGGTGGCTCTCTGCTGCTTCTCCTGCTTGTGTTCTCTCTCTCGCTCACTCTCTCTCTCAAATAAATAAATAAAATCTTAAAAAAACAAACACTGTACTAGAAGTTGAAGGGTGGACAAAAATAGGTAAGAGAAAGTTCTTTTCCTCCAAGAATATCCTATTATTCATACTCAGTAAGTTCAAAAAAAGGCAGAATATGATAAATGGTAAAAGAGAGAAATAAAGCTCTGAGAAACTTTATCTTACTTAAATTCCAACAGGGAAGAACTATGGGGCTATTCCTGGAGGTGGTAGGATCTGATTTGACACCCAAAGACTAGGTAGAATTTCACTAGGTAAATCTTAAAAAAGTACACTTCTGGTAGAGAAAAGAGCATGAGCAAATGAATGAAAGTAACAAGTTAACTGAGCTAAACTTGAGGCCTCCTGTAATAAAGAGAGAGAGATTACTGTAAAGGGAGATTCAAAACAGTTTGAAAGGCTACCATTCAAGGACTTCACTGATCACATTAAGCATACCTATGTGCTATAATCAAATCAAGCAAATACTTACAAGGTCATTCATATTGGTTTGGCTAGCTGGATTAATTTCTTCCAAAAATTCCAAGACATAAAATGTGTATCTATCCATAAGGTGGACTCCAATTGCAGGATCGGGTTGATGCTATGAAAAAACAAAGCATATACAATGGCATATTATTCAACCATAGAAAGAAGGAAGGAAGGAAGGAAGGAAGGAAGGAAGGAAGGAAGGAAGGAAGGAAGGAAGGAAGGAAGGAAGAAAAAAGAAAGGAAGGAAGGAAAGAAAGAAAAAGAAAAGGAAGGAAGGAAGGAAGGAAGGAAGGAAGGAAGGAAGGAAGGAAGGAAAAGAAAGAAAGAAAGAAAGAAAGAAAGAAAGAAAGAGAAAGAAAGAAAGAAAGAGGCAAAAGAAAACAAAAGAGAAAAGAGAAAAGAAAAGAAAAAAGAAAAGAAGAAAAAGAAATCTTGCCATTTGTGGGAACATGGATGGATCTTGAGGGCATTATACTAAATGAAATAAGTCAGAGAAAGACAAATACCATATGATCTCACCCATATGTGTAATCTAAAAACAAAGACAAGAACAAAAAACCAATCTTATAGATACAGAGAACAAGTTGGTGGTTGCCAGAAATGAGAGGTGGAGGGTAGACCAAATGGGTGAAGGAAGCCAAAGGGACAAACTTCAGTTATAAAATAAATAAGACATGGGATATAATATATAGCATGGCAACTATAGTTAATAATACTGTATTGCATATTTAAAAGTTACTAAGAAACTACATCTTAAAAGTTCTCATCACAAGAAAGAAAAATTCTGTAACTACGTATGGTGACTTTTTTTTTGGTCTAGTGATACATGTTAGCTAGATATATTGTGGTGATCATTTTGCAATATATACAAATATTGAATCATTATGTTGTACATCTAAAACTAACACAAGATTGTAGTCAATTATACTTCAATAAAATTTTTTTAAAGATTTTATTTATTTATTTGACAGAGAGAGAAAGCACAAGCAGGGGGAGCAGCAGGCAGAGGGAGAGGGAGAAGCAGGCTTCCTGCTGAGTGGGGAGCCCAATGTGGGGCTTGATCCCATGACCCTGGGATCATGACCTGAGCTGAAGGCAGATGTTTAACCACCTGAACAATCCAGGCGCCCCTTCAATAAAATTTTTTTAAAAAGCAAAGCAGAAAAAAGAAGTATATGTCTAATAACGTCATTATAAGAAAATGTTTTAAATGCAATCAAAATTTCCTTCTAAGGCATTAAAAAGTCTAAGAATAAAAAAAAAAGATATATTCATAAAGCATATAAGTGATTTCCAAAATAGCTACATATTCCAAAGACAATGCAGTTTACAAATGGGCAATATGCACCTACCGAGAGTGAATCTTCTCCCACTTGGCTACTAGCTAAAGCCATTATGTTAGGAGAGTAGAATCGTTCATACATGGATGCTCCTTGACAAGTATCAATAATAAACAGTAACTCGTTGTAGCTGAAAGAAAAGTGGTAATATCTTTAACATGAATCATGCTGTTTATCAAACATTAACTAATATTTTTACAATACTTGCATAACATGTTAAAGTCATATCTTAGTCATTTCGTTAGTTAAAAATTTGGGAGTTTTCAGAATTCCCAATACAAATTTGATATTAGAAATATTAAAGCTATAATCTTGTCCAAGGATACTACCTCAACAGGCTGTACCACAAAATGGCTGTTCCAACTCTTTTGCCCTCCCTTATCTTGGCCACATGAATCAGAATCCAAATCAACCTTCAATTCAAAAAACACTTATTTGGGACCCAGGCTATCCTAGAAAATGAGCCAGATTCAGGAAAAAACATATATGACTTAGTCACCATACTCAAAAAGCTTAAAATCTAACTGGAAGAGAAACACATAAACATTTAACCAAATGGAATGTGGTAAGAGTTACAAATAGTTATTAGAGCCTATAGCATGCCTGACCCTCAGCTGGAGATACAGCAGTCCCTGTCTTCATAGAAGTTAGAGTGTAACAAAGTCAAAGTGCTCTAAGAGCACTGAGAAAGGAAGAGAGGGGGCTGTAAAGAAAGGCAGGTCAGAGAAAGGTGATGTCTGGCCTGGGCAATGAAGGGTGAGTTATTTTAACTAAAAAAGAAAGGAAGAGCATATTCCAGGAGAGGAAAAAGGCTCTACTAAGCCACCTAAGTTTGAAAAAGTATAATTGTTTCAGAAAAGGGGACTAGTACTATGTAGTTAGGATTTACATTAAATTTGGGGAAATGGAGGAAATCAATTTCAAAAAGGTAGGGTAGTAGGGTCAATCTATGTAGTATCCCACATGAAGTATGGATCTTATCCTATAAGTCTGAGGAAGTCAAGCAGGGCTTTTTTTTTAAAGTGAAAATAACATAATCAGCTCTGTATTTTAGAATGAGCTGCCTAGCTGGTGAAAGTAGGGAGCAGATATGTTTTTCAAAGGTTTCTCTCAGACACCTGTACAAGGTAAACAACTAACATCGCACCTAGAAAAGAAAGCAAGCAATCTTGCGCCATAATATCTAAGCAGGTGATAAAAGGAACAATTCATACGACATATTCATTCTGAGACAAAAGTCTGTGGAGGCCTTTGAGGATCGGAAACATCTAAGGTTACGAGGGGCAGTACAGTAAAACGACTGGAGCACTTAGGAATGAGTCCTAGTGAGGGACTTACTAGGTGTGCAGTCTGGCAAGTTAACCTATTTATGCCTCGATTTACTCATGTGTGAAAATAGGAATAATAATAGTATCTACCTCATGGGGTTGTTACTGAAATTAAATGACACAGCATATATAAAACAGTGCCTAGCACCTAGTATACATGCAGTAAATGTAAACCACGAATAAGAAAAAACCAGTACTTAGCAAAAGCTTCCCTTCGATACTTCCATTCATTCTGCTTATGCACATAATTCAATTTTACAATTAATTTGTAGCAGAGTTGTATACATATTTCTCTTTTCCACTAGATTTTAAACACTGTGAAGGCAGAATAAGCATCATATTCCTTTCCGTGCCATGTGTTTAGAAGGTAACCCGTAAGTATTTATCGAAGGTAATCAAGTTAAAAAGCACTTTCTGCTGCTTTATATTCACTTACATTCATATGACAACTTTCAACTAGAGAGGTGCTTACCATGGATTACTAACAATATATCATCCTTAATGTGGGTTAGATTACAAATATTACATTAATCATAATTTCAGCATTTTTTCCAAGGAAGAAATACGTATCGCTATCGCACGGAAAGTCAGAGAATGTACAAAAAGTAACATTAGGCTGAAGTTGGAAAATAAATATATGTTCACCATCCCCCTACATTATGGGGAACTTGATTGGTGGGATCCTTATTTCCTCCAAAAACATTGCTAAATAACAGAAAGATGATCTTAAAGGGTTAACTTTTTTTTATGCTCTTCAAGAACACTAAGTTTTCTTTTAAAAATAGTTCAGTAGAAATAACATACATCTAAAAGAGTAGAAGTTATTAAAGTAAGTTAAAATCTCATAAAATAGGATCTACAAATCTACTAACCATGGAAAAATTAGGTACTAATTTATCTTATGAAAAGTAGTCATTTGCTAATTACCGTCTTTTTTGCCACATTTGCTCAAAAGCATCTGCAAGTTCTATGTTGGTAATTTCTTCAGAATCTTGAAATTTCAAGAAACCATTTCCACCATGTCCTTGTAGGAAGAGTTAAAGAAGATCAAATACATACATTTTTTAAATGCATACTGCATACATCCAGATATAAACATTTACTTCATTCATGGCAATATTTTAATATCACTTGTTATTTTATACTCTAAACTGAAAAGTACTATGAAAACAAAAAAATAATTTTCTGTTACACCAATTAAAAATAGAATAATGATAGACTGTGCAAAAAATAGCAGATATAATATCTTCATAAGTTCTTTTATCATTCCATTCTATAAAAGCACATTTATATTTTTGCACTGGCTCCATTATTATGTCAGAAGTGAGTTTCTAGAGATAAATAATTTCTCAAATACCAGGCAAACATTTTGGTGAGAAAGGGGTCCCATAGTATGCTAGTACTAGTCATAGTGTATACTTGGAATGCTATACTACCGAAGTGTCGTTCTCACATATAAATTAAAGTTTCTACTACCAACAACCACTATCCCATGACAGCTGACCAGAAGACTGTGACATTAGAGCCAGTCTGTCTGGATTCAAATGCTAGCTTGCCACTTAATGACTGTATTAATTTAGGCAAATAACTTACTCTTTTTATGCCTCAGTTTCCCTAGCTGTAAGAAATACATCAGCCCCATAGTAGAACGCCTATAAAGCTCCTTTGTGTGGATTTTTAAAAGGTACTTCCCACAGGGCTTCAAAGTAGAAAAATCTGTCTATTTCAGTGGCCCCTCTGAATATATGCAGTTCTGTGAGCTCAAAAGTGATTAGTAGTTATATCTTTGTGGGGGAAATATGATACTTCTTCCTCCCATTAGAACAACTCTACGGCAGGGCACAGAGCTTACTATGTGTAAACATATACTAGATGGCAGCTCCCACTCAACCCCCTAGCCAAACACTTATGTGCAGTGCACAACCCACACAGCTATATATAATAGCACCTAAATTTTTGGATTACTGTAAGGATGAAATGAATTCATACACACACTGATTTACAATACTGACTGAGGTACAATAACCCTCATTAAATATTAGCTATTATCATTTTATTATAACTGTCAGCCTTCCTACTCTCTTACATGGATTGGCAAATTTTCTGTAAAGGGCCAGGTAGTAAATGTTTTAGACTTATGGCCCATATGGTTTCTGTTGCAACTACTGGACTCTTGCCACTGTAGTGTAAAAGTAGGCAAAGACAATAAGTAAAACAAATGGATGCAACCGGTTCTAACACAACTTTATTTCTAAAACAGACAACCTTCCGTGGGCCACAGTTTATCAAATACTATCTTTGACTATTGGAATTTTTTCCCTACCTGGAGCTATCCTGAAAGAGTATCCATAGACTTAGAAAAAAAGTTGTACAACCTGTAGTTTAGTACTGTACTTCATAATATTTGACACAAAAGCTTGAAAATTTCTTATCACTGTCAGATAAACTAAAATGAAAATATTCCTGACATAGTTCTGCTAATTTATAAAGTTTTTAAATTAATTGAATCTGAAAAGCTGTAAGTAAATGCAACACGACAGACAAAGAAAAGTACACCACCAGGTAGAAGTCAGTAACCATCCTGCTGTGTGACATCTAAAACCATTCTGCAAATGTTTTATCATCAGTTGAACGGAATGCCCTCCGAAAACATTTTTAAATATTGTTTGATCAACATTCATATGTACTAAATACTACCATAAAACAGAGCACTGGAAATAAAAAGGTGAACATTATCAATGACATCTTGGAGTTCAAAATCTAATGAAGGCAATAAATATCCAAACAAGAAAGTAGTAAGTTAAATGCTCATAAAGAAACTACAGATTAACGTGGGAGTGCAAAGAGGAGAGCCTACACCAGCCAAGGAGCTAAGAAGTATCTCTGGGCAATTATAAAATATATACCAGGACGCTTCTGAGGGGTAAAGGAGGCACTATTAATAATTACATTAGGATAACAGGTGTAAACTACAATTGTCCCAGGCAATTGGAGATATAGGTCACCCTAGACTTACAGAGGAAAATCACCAAAGGAAGTGACTCCTGAGCTAAGACTAAAAAGATCAGGAATAATCAGGTAGGCAAAGTGAACTGAGAAGCCATCAATAAACAAAGGTAACAACTTAAGCAAATGTTTAGAGGATGGAAAAAGTCCTAGAAGAAAATTAGAGAAAGTGCAAGAGCTAAAATGAAATAAATAATATCACTAAATAATAATATATATTGTTATATATATTACATATATAACTAAATAAACAATAAAACTAAACTATATAATTAAGACTTTATCTCCGATATTCCTCAAAGTATAGACAAAAGACTATTACAGTTTGTATGTATTTAACATATTTAAAATGCAGTTTCATAAGCCCCACCCCGTATCAAAACTAAATCAGAATTTTAAAGACCTGAGTATCTGCATTCAAATAATCCTGATACACATTAAAATTTGAGACTCCATCAACAAGAAACCATTGTAAAGTTTTATGCAGAGGAAGGACAGATTGGCAATTTTTATTAACTACTTTAGTTAATCCTGTTAATCATCAGGAGACAAAACTGAAGGCAACAAGGCTATAGCAGGGATACTACATAAAAGGTAATAAGCTTTACCAGGGTAATAGTTAAAAAAAAAAAAATAGAGATAATAATCTAAGGGACAGTATAAAATGTTATGCTGCCTCCAAATATCATTTCAAGTTGTCATGAGAAAAGAGAACTACAAAACAAACTATTTTAACAAAAATTCATTTAAGGCGTTTAAATTTCTTTCCATGAAGATTTCTTCTTGAGGAGAATCACAATATATTCTATTTCTAAATACCTAAATTCTCAAATTACCTGTCATATAAATAAGAATATTGCTCCTATCATCAGAAAGAAGACGTTTTGACCGAGGAGTACTAGGTGGGATCCTGCCAGTTAATACCCGTAAAAAATTCTCCACAGTTACCTGGAAAAAAAAGAAATCAGGGGATGAAACAGAATCAGGGGAAACGTGATAATTTTTTTTTTTTTTCAAAAACATTCCTTCTTCTTTCTCTATATATTACTCAGCATAAACTGAAAATAAAGCACAAAGTGAAATATAACTCAAATTTATTCATTTAAATATATATCTGAGTTAACTTGCTTCCATTAAATACTAATAGCTAACAAAACTATCCTGGGGAAAAATCAGTTGATTAAATTTAAAACTTTAAATTCTATGCAAAGTATTGCCCAAAATTTAAAAATTATTAATGTCTTCAGAGGCAATTCTTTGGAAAGATACAAAATAAAGAAACTTGAATAAATTCAGCAACATTATAACTATTGCAATTGATTAGTACAACTACCTAGTGAATTCTACATAAACCCTGAAAGACAGGTCCATCATGAATCATAAAAATAAAACCATAAGGATAGTTCCGTAAATAATCCCCAAATTGTGTATCTTTGATTTTTTAATATATTTTGTTCTTAAATTTTATTAGGGATATCTTCAACATGTAAAAAATTCATTGCACTTTAAACCAGATTTCCCAACCTGGACTTTGTGGACCTCTAGGATTCTTTGAAAGCATATTTAAAGTTATATCACACAGATCTAAATTTAAAAAGCAGAAAATTTGGGGTGCCTGGGTGACTCAGTCGTTAGGCATCTGCCTTCGGCTCAGGTCATGATCCCAGGCCACGTCCCCAAAGAGCTTACAGGCTGGGAGGAGACAGAGATGATTTTCAAATTGCTTTAAAACAGGTCCGGGAACACAAAAAATTGTCTTACTTTTGGTAGGCTTGGTAAAAGGGGAAGGATTATTGAGGTAGACTTCACCAAGAAGATTTCAAATTTTAAACATCTTCATTACCTATTAAATTTAAAATGAAGTTTCAAAGGGAAAAACACAGTATGATGCCATTTTTCAAATTTACATTTTAATTTTTAATCATATGCATAAAAACACTGGAAGCATCTTAAAAGTGATTACCTCTAAGTAGTGGAAATATAGGTGAGTTTTTTGTTAATCATTTAAATTTTTCCTCAATTAATATATATACTAAATATATAAAACTTGAAATTTTAGGTCAAATATGAAAGACGAATAATGAATTTACTGTAAAAAAAAAAAAGTTGATACACGAAACCTCACTAAAATACTCTAACATAAAAGCCAAGAAAAAGTTGTTCTATCCCAGATATATATATGAAATTTCATGCTGTGTTAGTTTTACTCCGGTATTGTTTCCTTAATATGAACTCCAGAGACAGAATTATATCAAAGCTTCAGTGACGATTATGTACAAAGTTCAAAGAAAAAAAAAAAAAAGACTATTTTATTCTACCACAATTTAAAATTTAAAAGTAATGATAACTACATTTCAAAAACGTTGCTAAATCAATGTTACCTCATAACTTCTATAATCCACTTCCACATCATCTCCATATACATTTAATTCCATATTCTTGTGACTAAACACTGTAGCTGGTTTGGGATTTCTAGGGTTGCATGCCATATCGTCTGCAAGCATCAGAACAATGTGACTAGAAAAAAAAAAATTCCAGTAACTATCCTACTTAAACCAGTAAGTTAAAAGCAGATACACTTTATTTATATCATGAGACAATTATGTTCATTCTTTTCATTAAAAATAACTTAAAATAATTATTGAGTACATATTTAAAAAGAGCTCTTTAATTGTTTTCATATCCTGATGTAGTATAAGCTTTAAAGCAAAGAAATTAGAGCAATCTGGCATGAATTTATCCACAGAACTTGAAGTTACTAACTTAAATTTTTTCCCAACATAGTGTATTTTATGCCATAGAGCAAAGGAAGCTGAAGGAGCTACACTGTCTTCCCCAAACATTTTTTTTTAAATTTCAGTAATATTTGACATTCTTTAGATTTACCGAGTCCAAATTAAACTATGATATTCCAAAGAATTTAACTTTCGGAATCGCAACTGCTTAAGTATGAAAACATGCAAGTGCAGTCAGGGGGTGCCACAGGAACATATCCCGGCCCAGTCACTCTTCACTGGCTCCACTCCACCTCCGTAAGAGACTAGGTACTGAAATAGCTCCCTCCCTGGCCTCCTGGTTCCACTCCTGCCCTCTTACAGGTCATTTTCCTTAAAATTACGAGTCACCTTTCTGAAATAAGTCAAATCATTAAACTTTCTCACTTAAAATCCTCCAAAGACTCCCCATTTTAATTAGAGGAAAACTGAAACTCCTTTCATGGTCTAAAAGGCTTACTTTAATGTGGCTTCTGTCTACCTCTAACTGCAGCTCCTACCATCCACGTTCACTGTGCTCCTTCCACACTGGCCTTTCTGTTCAGGACTATGCCAAGCCATTACCACTTTAGGGGCTACTGACCAAATAAATTTAGACTTCTCCCAAATCTTTCTATTATCCCAATCTCAGTTGAGCTACTCCATTCTCATTACATGTTTTATTTTCTGCAGGTCATTTATGAATTTGAAATCCCCATCACATCCTGCCACTACCCCTACTGGAATATAAGCTCTCCGAGCACAGGGGCTTTCTCTATCCTGCTCACCACTGTATCACTCACACTCAGGCTTGGTAAAAGAGCCTGGCAGATAGTAAGTATTCAATAAATATCTGTTGAGTGAATGAAACATTTTCATTTTTGCATACATTTTCTTTGAGAGAAAATTATAAAATTTATCTTAAATACTTCTCATCTTGATCTTACTATTAAAAGTGGTGAACATGAATCAGGCAATTCTACCATATACTTGAGCTTCCCAAACATAAGGGAAAAACTAATGTGGTATATACATAATTAGTTTGGCAGGAGATAGCAAGAAGAAAGTGTTCTGCTGCATATGTTCCAAATACATTAAAGTTCAAAACTGAAACATTGTGATTTTTCTTGAGAATTGGCTAGATTTCTATTTTGAAAGGGTTCCAACCCTGTCACATTCAAAGATCAAATCTTCAGCTGTTACTGATTCATGCTCACAGAATGGTGAAGTTATTCCTCTTAAAATGGAAAATATATCTTTCCTTTTTTCAAAACGTAAGATGACTAACTTACACTAAGTTATTATCAATCACCTTTTTTGTTATAAACCACTATTAAATAAGACTGAACTGACCTCCAAATCTCAATATAAGACCATTCCTTTAGGCCATCTATTTGATTAACAGTTAATTTTAATCTATGAAATTAAAGACCATTCAATATCTATACAATGTCAATGTCATAAAGAAGCAGTAATTTCAGCTTAAAATTATAAATTCAGGGGTGCCTGGGTGGCTCAGTCGGTTAAGCATCCGACTCTTGGTTTTGGCTCAGTTCACGAACTCAGGGTCATGAGATCAAGCCCCACATCATCCGGGCTCCCTCCTGGCTCCATGCTCAGCGGGAAGTCTGCTTAGGATTCTCTCTTCCTCTCCCTCTCCCCCTCCCCCTGCTTTCTTTCTCTTTCTGTCTCTAAAATAAATAAATAAATCTTTTAAAAAATCATAAATTCAATCAATATTTTTCCCACAATTTTGAGCCTCCATATAAGTACTATAACCCTCAGTTAACATAAAATTTTAAAAAAATCATTTTATTTGTGGATAATCAATGAGAAAAGCAGCACTGGAAACAGACAATTTCAAAGGTTTAGAAGTCCAACCACATATTCTAATTCACTGTTTCTAAAACTTAAGAAACGTTCAGAACTCTTTTCTGGAGGAAAAAAAAAATTCTCACTTGGTCCAGGTGTTAAATTATTTGTATAATGAAACTTACATATATAAATGAAAGTTAACTCCTTAGGCTTATAGTTCTTATAAAACTATGAATAAATACAAAATTATCAATCACATTTTAACAAAATTACCAAACTAATAGTACTCTAAAAACATTAACTCCATTTGAAGAAGGATGTTATTTTGCTAAAACTAACTGACTGCTGTTGTATTTAACAGTAGAAAGAGATAATATCCGTCCTGGTTCTACACTTTATTTTTTTTTCCTATATTTTGATATCTACACTACAATATAACTCGATAATACAGAAAATATTCACAAAAGTATGTTGCACAAAATGCAATTCATAAATTCCTGTTATGTTATGTTACTTGACTGTTCAGGGATCAGATTTTATATTTAAGACTTTGCCAATAAATATTCTTCAAACATCAGTTATTATGAGACCTAACTTGTTGACTCCTTAAAGTGTCTTTTTCACTTGAATATCCAGTGAGCATCCCAGCAGTTATTTAAGTCTTCACTAAGTTGGTATCAAATCAATCACTGCTGGAATCAAAACCAAAGAAAATAAATCTACACTGAAGACATACTACTACATTCCTATAAATAATGACAGCAACTTGCTTTGTATCTTATTAAAATTAAGAAAAAAATCCCTCAAATATATCCAACTGATACAAGAATATGATATTCTTACAGTCTGGCAATCTTATACTACCATGTGTGATGACTCAACTCTCACACTCTATTCAAGGCCCTGCAAAACCTACATCACACGACAAATCATATGGCAATATGGCCTTCTCTAAACACAAAACCAAAAGAAAAAGTGAGCACAGAAATTGTATAAAGTTCAAACTGGGTTGGAATCCAAACAATATGTCGGTTGTTTACATGAGTTTCCACATATTTTATTTTTATTTTTTAGAGAGAGAAAGAGCTTGCGTGGGGGGGGGGGGGCAGAGGGAGAGATAGTATCAAGAAGGCTCCGCACAGTGCTGAGCCCAAGGAGGGGGGGTTTGATCTCACCACCCTGAAATCATGACCTGAGCCAAAAACAAGAGTCAGACACTTAACTAACTAAGCCACCCAGGCCCCCTTCTACATATTTTAAATCACGCATTCTTGCTAATTAAAAAAATAATGAGGACATACCTATATATATCTACTAATTTGTACATCATATGTATTTGCTACTTTAAATATATATAATGAGTATTAATGAAGCATAACTTCTTTACTTTTATAGATTAAAAAAAACTAATATTTTCTTCCCTTACCACTCTTTGGTATCTGATTTAATACCTTGATCAAGAATACCTTGACCATGCTTATATAGACTTTAAGGGCAATTAAAATAAAAACGAAATTTTAAACCTTCTCAAAAAAAGAGGGCACGAAACACAATTTGAGAAACATGTCGGGGGGAGGGAGTCTAAAATAAATACATTCCATTATGTTTGCCAAACATTAAAGGAACAGGTAAACCCTGCATCAAGGCTGCTAGGCCATTCTTTTACTCACCTCCCTAAAGTTCTTCCTTGACCCAATCAGGAACCAGGAACCAATGGGTTAAAAAAGAGCCCATTTTAAATAAATGAGTAATCTTTCACTTCCTTACACTATTAGAGTGTGACATTTCAAAAAGCATAGCTCCTCATTTATTAATAGACTGGTATTATCTTAATAAAAATTTTTCACTGAATTAAATTTAAATAAATTACTGTGTTGGTAAAGTGTTTTTTAAATGTTCCCTTAAAACTGCTATACACTCTATTGCCCTGCTACTAATCAGGTAATTCCACCTGAGATCATCTTTAGCTCCCAGAGCTAGGATCACCAGGCTTATCTTCAGTAATATCAACATCCCAACGTAGAAGAGTAGCTGAAATTAAGGCAGCAGGAGATCTGAGAATCATAGGGATCTTTGATGCTTTCTCTTAAATATCTGGCTTTCTGTTCATAGGTGTTGCTTTATTTTCCCCCTGATATAAATTCAGGATACTCTGTAGATTATTGCTTCTGTAGCAATGTAGTGACTATTGGACAAAGCAAATTCAACAAATTTTGTGTATAATCATTAGCTTGATAACAGAATAATTTACTTTTAGGCTTTTCTCCTCCTTTTCTTCTATGTCTTGAGAAATTTCCAAGCCAATAAATCTCATCACCAATGTACTATGAAGCTAATCATAACAAATCTGCTAGCCACAGGTTCTAGACCATTAGGATTTTCTAAATTACTTTCAATTTGCCAAATGTCAAACAACTGGCATTACTAGGCTATAGGATGCCAAGTATTTTATACTTATATTATTAGAAATAAAACTCAAAAACTGCATTGCAGAGATGGGAAATCAACAGTAGCAGACATGTCATATGAGGGTAGAGCTAGCTAGTTATAGCCTCGTGTATTTAAAGTCACATGTGGTTTAGTATAATAATAGAACATTTATTGAGCACTTGGTATATCTCGGGCACTGTACTAATAAGATAAGCACATTGTAAGAATTATCTCATACATTATTTCCAAGACATGTATTATTTTACAGGTTATGAAACTGAGGCACACAGAAGTTTAAATGTCCTGGGTCACAAAGCTAGTAAATAGTAGAGTTAGGATTCCAGCCCAGTTTGTTTGACATAATAATTTATTTGCTCTTAAGAATCCTATAACACCCTTAAATTATATGACCTAGGATTTGGAAGGATATAATGATGTGTTTTGTTTTATGTTGATAATTTAATCAACTCAGGTGATTAAATGAACTCATTATTGCTGTTCAATATTTATAGCACATAACTGACATAAAATAGGCCCTTGAAATTCAAAATGGAACCATCAAGAGACCTTAGCAAACTTTCAAATCAAAGAATAGCACTAGAGCATATAATTTCTCCTTTAAATGTAGTAAGGTATAACTTAAAATTTTAAGTGCCCACTTAAATGCAAAAATCAGAGAACAGAACTTCAAAGAGGTACAGAGATTAATGTTCTACACAGTCTCCAATCAATTCCTGGGAGCCCCTGACTTTTCTACAGAAAGGCAATGGGATTACATCCTGCTGCAGGGCCTTCCCTCACCAGATCTTTTCAGCCACCAAGCCTGACATTTTCACTCTCAACCATCTGCACCTGCACCTGTAGCCTATACCAAGTCTTCACTGCTTCATCTCTGCTTCCAAACACTCCCCAATCTTAATCCCTCTTCCAATAATGGGGGAGGGGCAAGCAGCAGAGATGCCTCACCCATGCCCTTCCCCTTTCCAATAGGCAAGTTTTTTGTTTGTTTGTTTGTTTATTTCTTCCCCACTTTCCATTGTTCAATTTCCCACTGACTAGTTTACTGACTGACTCAAGCACACCAGCCTCAAGGCTTGGAATTCAAATCTGTGCATTATATTACCCAAAATTATAAGTTACTATATTTCTCGACCATTATGGATGGCTCACAGAAACAGTCAATAGTCAAATAAAGAATGTTGCATTATTTGTCAAAATAGAAAGGATAAAATTTTAAATTTTTTTAAAATCTTAAATTCCACAATATGTGGAATCTTTCACATATTCTCATGTTTAACAGAAATTTTACCTTTGTTATTTTTCTAGTAATGATCTGTACTGATTTAGTCAGGTTTCCCCCAATTCAAACACTTTATATCAAGTATCTTGGAGTCTTGTTTAGCACCAGTAGATTTTATTAGTCTATATGTAAAATTTTTGGAATGCTATAAGCACTCGCCTAGTACTCAACCACAACGCCTGAGTTGCATATTTTGACTGAAAAATACTTGCAAATATCCACAATAAGTCTTCTCTGGTACACTTCCATTCTCAAATAACAAGAAAATCAAAAAGTCCTCTTAACTTTCTGGGGGCATTAAGCAAAAGAGTTTAGATATTTTTTTCATCAAGAGGACCTGATGGCTACGCTTCTTTTGAGGTATCAGTTTTATCATTTTTTTAAAAAAATCTATTTGCCAAAGGATAAGATATAGAGACCAAACATTGGTGAAGAGTATTTTGCCACCACACTTTGCTCTTCAATTTGATCATAAGAATCAACTAGGACAAAAATTATAGAAGAAAAATATAAAATGGAAACTATCCCATATAAAAAGAGTAATTAACTGGAAGATAATGATAAATCTTAATCAAATGTAATTCAACAATTTGTTTTTTTAAAGCAATAAAATGGTGTTCATTGACATGAATTTGATTTAACCATTCCATATTAAATTGTACAAGCACTTACTACAGTATTTTATCCAAATTATCAAATATAGACTCATATTTCAGTAAGATTATCAAAAAATAAGAGTAGAAGTTATAGAAAAATGGAAACAAGGTAAGATTACAGAGTGCACCACTTGAGAGTAAAAGAGAAAATGGATTTAAATTCAGAAGAGATATGTCAAGCAATATGGTAGAACTTTCAAAAACAAATTTGAACACAGAATTTTAGTAGACAAGCAAATTAAAAATAAAAGGGGAAGGTAGAATTCTGAGTAAGGAACTTTTAAAATTTCTTCCAGTTCTAACACAGAAGTGATGATTACTAGTATTTAGAATGTAGCCACAATATGCTAGAGGTAATGGGGTAGGGACAAGATGGTGGAAACAAATATTTGCCAAGCTGACTGTGTGACAGCCATTGTGCTACAGTCCTATCAGATACTTCATTCCCACTAAATCACAACAACCCTGAAGATTACTATTGTCTTCATTCTAAAGATAAGGAAATTCAGTGAGGTCAAACCACTTGCCCCAAGTTACAAGGCTGGTAAGCTGAGGAGTTGAGATTTTATTTCCAAGCCCACACACTTTCCATCCATTACTGCATTCTTTGGCACATTGGAATACCCTGGCTTTTACTCCACTCCCAAGTAATGAGCAGAGCCAAACAACAAAAACAATAACAATAAACCTTTAGTAATTTCATACTCACATCAACAAATATTAAAGGGACATCACTTTTCCTCATAAGAACCACATCTTAGTATTTCTATTTTCCATGGCTCAATGAAATTAATGCTTTAAACTTCATTACAAACATTTTTAAAATTTTAAATAAATCATATAATTACAGAGCTATAGATTTTAAGTCTGTTTTCACCTTTAAAAAAAAAAAAACTGGAAAAAATCTTCCCCAAATCTTTTTTTAAGTTACAATAAAATCTGACTAAAAATGCCAGGGACTGGAATGTTCTAATTTCAACTCTTTTTCAAAACCCAAAACCGGCCCAGTGCCCCTAGCAGCACTTGCACGGCTTCCACTCTGCAACTGGCCACCACGGACGCCCTGTCCTATGGCTGTAGCCACTGCTACCTGTGTCGCTGCCACCTCAGTACCCACTGTAGGATTAAGCTGCAGTCTTCAATGAATAAGTATATTCTTTTCTATCATCACACATTTATGAAGTTTCTAAAGGACAGGAAAGATTACTGCCAAGCACAGCATGACTTTTATGAGGGCAAGAGAACTGTAGAAATTCATTAGCACTCTAAGAAGCCACAGAAGAGCACTTAGCCTGACCACAGAAGTGTTGAATTGAAATCTGCAAAGCATTTTCCAGTTCTGATCTAAATGGGGTAAGCCTCAGCGCACTTCCTTTCCATTGCTCAATATTAGTGGATTGAAGATTTCCTGCTTCTTGTTAGGAGGTTCATTTCATTTCCCATTACTCCCAACTTTATACTCACAACACTGAGAATTACAAGTGGAGGATATTGAAGTTTCTTTAATCATTTCTATATTCAATTTTTAAAATTAGTTCATTAACTAATGAATATTTTAAACTAAATGAACATGGCTTGAATAAACTGCTCAACTCCCATGGAGGTCAACCATACAAGAATATATTTCTTATTATCCATGATCCAACCAGTAAGACTTTAAACAAAGTTACTGAGAAACTTAAGAAGCATGGCATTACCACAATAGTAAGAGTATAGGAAGCTATGTATGACACTGCTCTTATGGAAAAGGAAAGTATCCATGTTCTAGAGTGGCTTTTTGATGAAGCTGTACCACCATCCAACCAGATTACTGATAACTGGTTAAGTCTTGAAAAACTCAACTTTTGTGAAGAACCTGGTTGTTGTGCTTCTGTTCACTGTTTTGCAGGCCACGGAAGAGCTCCAATGCTTGTATGCTTAGGAATGAAATATAAAGATGCAGTAGAAATCGTAAGACAAAAGCAGCCATTGAGCTTTAACATTAAGCGACTTTTGTATTTAGAGAAGTATCACTATAGAATGTGTCTGTACTTCAAAGACATCAATGGCCAATAAAACTGGGGTGCCTGACGCTACTGTCTTGGAAGTGGAACTTCAGACAGGACCTAATCTGCTGTGCATACTACCCAAGAAGTTGGCTGGGTGAATAAGTCTAATGAAACTTTTATAGGAATACTGAAAAGCAGTTTTACCAGGTTACATGCTTCACAGAACCTCTATGTTTGGGTTACGGCCAACCTTTCCGGACACTTAGAAGTTCAGCAGTTAAAATTTGCTTATCATTTGTACCAGCCAACCCTTCCTGAAATCATGCAGTACTGAGTCTTAAGTCTTTAAATCTATGCCAGAATCTTATCAATACATAAGAAATATAGACAGATTAGGTACCAAAATATCCAATATAATACTTGTATATTTTTACTATCATACAGAACTAAAACCTAGGAACTATGAACATGCCAGTTCTTATGTGGTTCATTCCTTCAGTCATTTCAAACATTGGAATCAAAGACTATATGGTTATTTGTTTGCTCACTTTATGTTTAAATTGCCCACCTTCATACTAGTATATATCAGATTTATGTAACCAATGATTTTTGTTAGACTTTTTTTATCAAGTTGTACAGTGATTATTTAATGTCTTTTTATAGATCTCTTTTTGTGCTGTTATGGAAAACCTCTATCTTGAAAATCTACATTGCACAGAAGCACACCGTTAATGTCTCCAGGCAAAAAGCCTTACAGTTAATTTAATGGTTGCACTTTTGGGTGCAACTTAACAGAGAAAACCTAAAAAGGAATGAGAGAAGGTTACTCAGTATTTCTAGTATGATACTATCTTTGCCTTATGGCAGAATATGTAGAATATGTTCTTTAATTTAGTAAACATTTTTTAAAGGTAGAAATGCTTTATTATTGTAGCTACAACAATTCTTAATCATAAAATTTGTATTATTTTTCCATATCTACTGGAAGCTGTTTACCAGGATTTTTGTTGAAGCATGCCTTTTTTCCTTCTCTTCCCAACCTCACCTGTAAAAAAAGAAGTGGATTTCTGCTGGTGGAACTGAGCAGACATTTAATTTTTATATGCTTTTGAGCTGTGTAACTCAGTATTTAGATATTTGATAACTTATTATATAATTGATCAAACAGCAATGTGTATTAATGTTAATTCAACCATGTATTTACGCTATCTTGTAATGTGTAGTTACAGTTCCATGGGAGAAATAATTTGTCGGGGTTCACCAGCCTGTAAAAACCTAGTGTGAGAGCTAAACATCTAAATAAATAGTGAAATGAAAAAAAAAAAAGTCAGTATCTAAACTGCTTTCCTAAATAAGAACAATCTACTAAACAAAAATCTTTATTAGTATATGAAAGCTAACATTTGAATATCTATTTTATTAAATATAAAAATATAAACAGAATTCGATGAAATGCAGGAAATTAAGTTAGATTTTATTTGCCCAGGATAAAACCTAAAATATGTTTGTTAGAACAAACTCCCTATGAAGGTCTTATTTGATTGTCCTGTGCTTCTAATACAGTGGAGAAAAACTGACATTTTAGGTAAATTATGTTCTGATTAATAAGGGTTTTAATTTCTAAAATAACATATCTGAATTTCAAGATTGGAAGCCTTGGGCATGGATATAATGTTAAATTAAAGTTAATGGCTGGGCATTAAGGATTTAATGTCAGGATACTTTTTACTGACCTGAGTAACCTCCTGCTTATTATGCTCAGGTCAAATTCTTGGAAACCATTAACACAAAACTCTGTGAGATATCTTTTCTCCAAAGAAATCAAATTATGTCCATAAATGTTAATTTCACTTACCCTTTCAACACCTCAGAAAGAGTCGGATATAATGTGACAGAGAATCACATTTTTTTTAATCAATTCTCCATTAGAATCCTCAGAACTCTTTAGAAATACTTATTATTACCACCACTTTCCATGGTGAAATGTCAAGTTGAGTCTGACTTAGTTTGTGGTCACTCCCACTGTCACCACCCAAACACTTTTACGTTTTTTCTTGGAGGCTACAATTTACTCTCCTGCCCTTTTCTCTTCCCTATATCCCCACTTTAGTTTAAATTACACAAATTGTCAAGTGTATTCCAAATGCTATAGGCTCTCAACATATATTTACCGGTTGGAAAAGGGGAAGAGGGAAGAAGGAGAAAAGAAGTAAACATTCCACACCATCCCTTATCAGTTGCCTTCCTCCTTATTTCTCAGACCAACCTAGCACCCACTCTCAGTCATATGACCTCAAATGCATCAGGCATTTTATCGGTTTCCCCTAATTTTACTTTAGAAAGAATCAGTGTAATAAATAGAAGAGTCAATGCAGATACCTAAAAACCCCCAAATTAATTTTATTCCCTCTCTTCCAGTTTTTATGTTTCCCTTCTTTTGGCATCTTCCCTTAACCTGTATCTTCCTCTCCCACTCCCCCTGCTTGTGTTCCCTCTCTCGCTGGCTGTCTCTCTACGTCAAATTAATAAATAAAAGCTTAAAAAAAAAAAAAAGACGGCCACAAAAGATGCCTAAGTCCTAGAAAGCTATGAATACATTACCTTTAAAGATAAAAGGGACTTTACAGATGTGATTAAGTTAGGGATCTTGAGATGGGGAGGTTATCCTAAATTACCTGGGTAAACCCACTGTAATCACCAGGGTCCTTAAAAGAGAGAGGCAAGAGCATCAGAATCAAAGAAGGTAATGTGACAGCAGAAACAAAGAGAAAGAAGGAAATATGACAACAGAAGAGCCACTGAAGATGTTATGCTGATGACTTTCAAAATGGAGAATAGGGCCATGAGCCAAGGAAAGCAGGCAGCCTCTAGAAGCTGGAAAAAATAAGGAAACAGATTTTCCCCTAGAGCTTTCAGAAAGAACATAGATCTGACGACACATTTTTGGACTTCCGATATCCAAAACTAGTCTGCATTATTTTAAGCCACTAAATTTGTGACTATTTGTTACAGCAGCAAAATATAAAACCTGTTAGACATTCCTCTTCCATGGGAGTACCCTCACAACAATCTATAGCAATATACATAACTATCCAGGGCTTTCTCTTTCAAGTCTAAGAGGCTAACAGCATGGCATAGTGTATATGTGTATGTGATCCTCCCAAGCTATTCTTTTTGGTGCTTCAGATGACACTCAAGGATGAGGTAGTGAGACTTATATGGGTGGGCAGAATATCCACTTTGGCTTAGAAACCTCATGCCCAACTAGAGTCAACATCTTATGCAATAACTTCATAGACATACTTTTCAGGGTCCCTCAAGGAACAAACCCAGTTACAAGAATCCTCCCACTCAGAAAAGCCCAAAGGTATATCCTTCTCCTTATGTACTTATGACTTATTTATCCTGGTCCACTTACAATTATCTAATCAGTAAAGGAACAATTTTACCGAAAGCAATGTTGCCTACCTTTATCAGATATCCAAAAGAACAGAGTCACAAAGTGAACAAAAGTCAATTTCTTCTGTATTAGAAAAGGGCTTTGTTAACCCTTTATCCACACCCTAATATGTACTCTAGTTAGGCTTTCTGATTTGTAAGGAATCACTAAAGCTAGTTCAAAGAAGGAAGATGAATTATTAGCATGGCACATAATTCAATGAAAATTCAAGAATAAAGGCTTACAGAGACCAGAAAGTAGTTTGAGATATCAACAATAAAAACCTGTGAAACGTTATAGATGCCAGTGATTTGACACTAATGTGACTCAGCTCTTCTGCAAGCATCTGCTTCTTTCTCCTTTTCTTACTAAGAGGCATGCTACTCCTGCCTGGTCTGTACAGGCAACTCATAACTCAAAATGGCTCAACTTACAAACCTGTACCCTTTTATGACCTTTCTTATGGTAATTAAGACTGTCACAGTAAACCTAGTATTCAGGATCATTAAATTAATACCAAGTCAGTTGATGTTAAGCCAATGCAATAATCAGAAAAAAGGATAGGCTGATTCATGAAATTGTGGAATGATGCAAGGGAGCTGGGAATTACTCCCAACCGGATGGATGAACCACCAAAATTCACCCCATGCAGGTCTTCTTTCTCCATTTTATAAACAAGGACATTAACACTGAGAGATATTAAATAGTTCGTCCAAGATCAACAAACCAGCAGGGACTTTAACAGGTCCTTTCCAGGTTTGTTGAAGGCCTGATGATACAGTAGGAAATAAAACATGTAAGTATAAATGTCAGGCACAGAGAGAAATTGCCTAATGGGATAGTAGGCAGAAATTCTGAATGACAACATGGCCCTTCTGCTGGTGACTGTTTTGGATCACTCTGACCTGGCTGGTTTCTCATGCTTTGCAAGCTGCATGAACTACCAAATTCAGGATCACCATGGTAACAAACAAATAGAGGAGAGCTACAGTCGCTTACTCATATTCTTATCTCATATATACTTTGCATTGCTTGTTAGTTTGATAGCAATCAGAAGCAAAAGCAACATAAGTCATCATTCCTGCCCACTTCTGAAATTAGATCAGACTTTAACCAACTGAGCTACCTAGGTGCCCCTGGAAGTTGTACCTTTTGACCACTTTTACGCATTTTGCCCACCCACTACCCCTTGCCTCTGGCAACCACCAATCTGTTCCTTGTATCTATGAGTTCAGTTTTTTTTAGATTCCACACATAAGTAAGATCATACAGTATTCGTTTTCCTCTGATTTATCTCATTTAGCATAACGCCTTCAAAGGTCCAACCATATTGTCACAATTAGCAGAATCTCCTTCTTTTATAGTTAAATAATACTCCATTGTATATACATACCACATCTTCTTTATCCATCCACTCATCCGCAGACACTTAGGTTGTTTCTATGTCTCAGCTACTGTAAATAATACAGTGAACACAAGGGTGCAGATATCTTTTTGAGTTAGTGTTTTCATTTCCTTTGGATAAATACCCGGAAATATAATTGCTGGATCATGTTAGTTCTACTTTTAACTTTTTGAGGAACCTACTTATTGCTTTCCATAGTGGCTGTACTAATTTACATTCCTATCAACACTGCATGAGAGTTCTTTCTCCACATCCTCACCAACACTTGTTATTTCTTGTCTTTTCGATAATAGCTATTCTAACAAGTGGGAGGTGATACTGTCGTTTTGATTTGCATCTCCCTGATGATTAGTAATATTAAGAACCTTTTCATATACCTATTTGCCATCAGCATGTCTTCTTTGGAAAATGTCTAATCCAGGTCCTCTGCCCATTTTTTGATTGGATTACTTCTTTTTTTGTTATTGAGTTATATGGGTTCTTTTAATATTTTGGGTATTAACCTCTTATCAGATATATGATTTACAGATATCTTCTTCCATTTGTGAGGCTGTCTTTTCATCTTGTTGACGGTTTCCTTTGATGGACAGAAGCTTTTTAGTTGACCACTTATTGATTTTTGCTTCTGTTGTCAAATTTTAAAAAATCATCACAAAGACTGATGTCAGAGTTTACTGCCTATGTTTTCTTCTAAAAGTTTTATGGTTTCAGGTCTTACATTCAAGTCTTTAATCCATTTTGAATTGATGATTGTGTACAATGTAAGTTAGTGGTCCGGGTTTTGTTCTTTTGCATGTGGCTGTCCAGTGTTCCTAATAGCAGGTATCAAAAAGACCATCCTTTCATTATTTTATATTCTTCAATCCTTTGTTGTAAATTAACTGACCACATATGTATAAATTTATTCCAGGGGCTCTCTATTTTGTTCCATTGGGCTGTGTTTATTCTCATGTCAATACCATAGTGTTTTTGAGTACGACAGCTTTGTACTACAGTTTCAATTCAGGAAGTGTGATGACTCCACCCTTTTTTTCTTTCTCAAGATTGCTTTGTCTATTTGGGGACTTTATACAAATTTCAGGCTTGTTTTTCATCTGTGAAAAATGCCATTGGAATTTTGATAGGGATAGCACTGAATCTGTAGATTGCTTTGGGTAGTATGGTCATTTTAACAATATTAATTCTTCCAATCCATGAGCACAGAATATCTTTCCATTTATTTGTATTCTTCAGTTTTTTTTTCATTAATGCCTTAGTTTTTAGTCTATAGGTCTTTCACCTCCATGATCAAATTAATTCCTAGGTACTTTATTATTTTTTGATACAATTATAAATGGGATTCTTAATTTCTCTTTTTGATAGTTCGTTATGAGTGTACAGAAACACAATAGATTTTTGTACACTGCTTTTATATCCTGTATCTTTACTGAATTTGTTTATTAGCTCTACAGTGTTTTGTTGGAGTCTTTAGGATTTTCTATATATAATGTTATGTCTTCTACAAAGAAAGAGTGTTTCACTAACAGTCTATTCTCTTAAATACTGTGCTAATGGCCTCCCATCTAAACTGTGATTTCCTTACATTTGCACAATCCTTGGAAGCACCTGAATTTTAAATTGGTTTATAACTGACTTTAAAATAAGCATCCAATAAGACTACTTTTTAAAAGATTTTATTTACTTATTTATTTTAGAGAGAGAGCGAGACCATGAGCAGGGGGAGAATCAGAAAGGGAAGGAGAGGGAGGGGGAAAGAATCTCAAGCAGACTCCCCACTGAGCATGGAGACTGACATGGGGCTTGATGCCATGACCCTGAGATCATGATCCCAGTCGAAATCAAGTCAGACACTTAACCAACTGAGCCACCAGGTGCCTCAAGACTATTTAACAAGGTTATGACAAATATCCAGGAAATCAAGTTACTGCACATCCTGATATAAATACTAGATACAACACACCAATAGTTCACTTTATTGGAGGTACCAAAGTGAAAATAAAAATAACTTTCTGAGTTATCTTCAAGCTGAATAGATGAAACAGTGCTAGAGAAAGATTATTACATGAAAAAACTCTGAAGATCAGCTATTGTAATTTTGGTAAGGTTATTAGATTATTATTTACATTAGTAAATTAAGTATATTATCATGCAAACATCAGTTTCATAAAGCATATCAACATTTATCTTTATTTTTAATTAACTGTTTCACTTATCCTTTTTCTTTAATATTTCACTTATTTATTCTGATAAATTGCACAACATAGTATAATATAATCACTACAACCAGAATTCTAGCATTATGTCTGCCACCACACAGTTGTTGACCTTAAACATCACGTTACCTCTCAGGAACACATTTGTTTTCATGGACAAAATAAGGGTTTCTCTGGATTACTAATTTTGAGGTCTTTAAAGATAGTTTTTATTCCCAAATTTTCAAATATGAAAGCTTTTAAAGACTTTTAAAAGTTTATGGTTGGGCGCCTGGCTGGCTCTGTCAGTTAAGCGGCTGCCTTCAGCTCAGGTCATGATCTCAGGGTCCCAGGACTGAGCCCCACATCGGGCTCCCTTCAAAGAGGGAGTCTGCTTCTCCTTCTTCCTCTGCCCCTCCCCTCCACTCGTGTCCTCTCTCTCTCTCTCTCTCTCAAATAAATAATCTTTTTTTAAAAAGTTTATGGTATAAAGATTTGAAAGAAAGAAACTAGTCATTGTTTATAGATTTTATGGCTACTAAAAAAAGAAAATTTATAGTCAAATTATTAAAATTAATACAGTTCAGTAGGTTGCTAGAACAATATACAAAACCCAACTGTATGTGCAACAGAAGAAAAGTACTTTTTAAATGGTACATTCACAATATCAACAACAAAAAAAATAAGACAACTAAAAATTATACCAAAAATGTTTATGGAGAAAAATTAAAAATTATAAAACTTAGTTGAGAGCTGTTAAACACATAATTACATGAAGATATACCTTATACATAAATATTTAACTCCATAAAGAAGCCCATTCTAAGTTAATCTAAAATTTACTGCAATGCAAATCAAAATCTCAACAGAGTTTTAAGAATTTGGCAAGCTCATTCTAAACCTAATATGGAAGAAACAAGACCCCAAAATAGCCAAGATGATTTTAAAAAAGAACAAAGTCAAGGAAATCAAGTTACCAGATAAGAAGCTAGTTTCAGTAATAAAAACATTGTGGTATTGATTAAGAAATAAGCATCTCTCGCTTCTTTGACATCCCAAAACCTTCCATGTATTTACAAATCAATAAAGAAATTATCCCTTTGCTCCATAAAATCCTTCACAGTCTTCTTAGTCTCTCAAATGGTTTCTAATTATTTAAAGGTAAGAGCACAGTGGCAGTGGCCAAAATGTTCTTTTTTTTTTTTAAAGATTTTATTTATTTATTTATTTATTTATTTATTTATTTATTTATTTATAGATAGATAGAGACAGCCAGTGAGAGAGGGAACACAAGCAGGGGAAGTGGGAGAGGAAGAAGCAGGCTCATAGCGGAGGAGCCTGATGTGGGGCTCGATCCCATAACTCCAGGATCACGCCCTGAGCCGAAGGCAGACACTTAACCGTTGTGCCACCCAGGCGCCCCCAAAATGTTCCTTTTATCCTTGTCACTATTCTCCTCAAAGCACATTTAAACTTCTTAACTATTCTAAATGTTCCCCTATTCAAGATTTTATACACTTCACGAACATCATGTGGAGTGGCAGACAGATCAGCTGCCAACGTGAGGATAAAATGACAGACTGTTAGGAATACATAAGTATATTCAAACTATTATTTGTGTTTTTACAGAGTATATGAGAAAAAGCATTGGGAAGTGACAGGAGACAAGAAGCAGAACAATCAAAGGCGTGAGTTAATATTATACCTTGACAATAACTACAATAATATATTGCAAATTATTTACAAAGCACGTTTACTATAGTTCCAGTCCTTTCATTCATAAAAAATTAGACAAAAATCATAAAATAAAAATAATAATAAAAATTTGAATATATATTTAATTATTTAGAAAATTGTATAAATTAATTGCAATTTCTTTTTTAATGCACTGATATAGGAGTAGGAAAGGAGGGCACAGAGGATATAAAGTTTTTTAGGTAGGATAAATGGTAAAAATTATATATATAAATATATAGAGAGAGAAATGAGAGTGACTAAATATTGTGTAGTAGATGCCATAATGAATCTACAAATGAACATAGTAAATTGGAATTAACAAAGCAGTAAAGACTGAAGGCTGGATGAAAATTTTGGATTTTTTAGAAAGGCAACAGAGAGTCACTGCAGTTTCTTGATCGTGGGAGTGAAAACATGAAAGCAGTGTCTGAGAAAGAATTCTAACAGCTGTGTGTAGGATGAGTTGGAGGGAGAAAGAGACTACTAGAGACAGGGAATAAACAGCTACAAAGCTGTTGAAGTACAGAAGCATGTATTATAGCTACAAAGCAGGATGATGTGCAGAAGCATAAAGTACGTGACACATCAAATAATGAAGACTAAGACAATGTAGAAACTATGGAAAAAATAAGTAAATGAAGAAATAGGAGAGGCATTCCTTATATTTATTAAATTAAGTATTTTCATAACACCTCAGTACTACCTTCAACATGTAGATATACATCTTTAAAATTAATAAGGTATTAAGTGATCAGTGTGCATAATAACACCAACCTCTATAGGACTGGAATAAGAATAAAATCAGATGTTATTAAAAGAATTCTCTAATTGTAAATGTCACATAAATATTAATTGTTGCAATTTCTTAGGGAAGAGATAGTTGTGATATAATGGAAATGCTCAGGCCATAAAGTCGAAAGATGTGAATTCAAATTCTGGTTCTATTACATAATGGGAACTTTAGTGGACCTTAAGCAAGTCATTTAACCACTCTGAGTAACTATTTTTATTTTTTCTCTCTTCTTTTTTATTCAAGTATAATTAACATACAGTGCTCTATTCGTTTTAGTTATGCAATATAGTGATTCAACAATTCTATACATTACTCAGTGCTCATCACAATAAGTGTGCTCTTTAATCCCCTTCACCTATTTTACCCATTGCCTCCACCACCTCCCCTCTGGTAATCAGAGTGTGGTTTTGTTGTCTCTTTTTTCGTTCATTTGTTTCTTAAATTCCACGAGTGAAATCATATGGCATTTGACCTTCTCTGACACATTTCACTTATTATATCCTTGAGATCTTTCCATGTTCCTGCAAACAGCAAGATTCCGTTCTTTTTGATGGCTGAGTAATATTCCATTGCTGATATAGATAGATATATAGATATAGATATATACTTAATCCATTCATCTATGGATGGACACATGGGCTGCTGCTATATCTTGACTATTGTAAATAATGCTACAATGAACCTCAGGGTGCATATATCTTTTCGAATTAATGTTTTCATTTTCTTTGGGTAAATACCCAGTAGTGGGATCACTAGATCGTATGGTAATTCTATTTTTAGTTTTTCAAGGAACCTCCATACTGTTTTCCACAATGGCTGCACCAGGTTGCATTCCCACCAATGGTGCACAAAGCTTTTCTCCACATCCTTGCCAACACTTGTTATTTCCCGTTTTTTTGTTTGTTTTTTATTTTAGCCACTGTTACAACTGTGAAGTGATATCTCATTGTTGTTTTGATTTGTATTTCCTTGATGATTAGTGAAGTTGAGTATCTCTTCATGTGTCTGTTGGCCACCTATATGTTTTCTTTGGAAAAAGTCCATTCATGTCTTCTGTCCATTTTCAAATTGGATTGTTTTGTGTGTGAGTATGTGTTGAGTTGTATGTTCTTTATATATTTTGGATATTAACCCCTTATCAAATATATCATGTGCAAATATCTTCTCCCATTTAGTAGGTTGCCTTTTGGTTTTGTTGATGGTTTCCTTCACTGTGCAAAAACTTCTTATTTTGGTGTAGTCCCAATAGTTTAATTTTGCTTTTGTTTCCCTTGCCAAAGGAAGCATAAATATAAAAATGTCCCTATGGTTGAAGTCAAAGAGATTAATGCCTATGTTTTCTTCTAGGAATTTTATGGTTTCAGGTCTCACAGCTAGGTCTCTAACCCATTTTGAGTTCGTTTTATGTATGGCATGAGAAAGTGGTCCAGTTTCATTCTTTTTCATGTAGCTGTCCAGTTTTCCCAACACAATTTGTTCAACAGACTCTCTTATTCCCATTGCATATTCTTGCCTCCTTTGTCATAGATTAACTGACCATATAACTGTGGGTTTATTTCTGGGCTGTCAATGCTATTGCATTGATCTATGCCTATTTTTGTGCCAATACCATAATGTTTTAGTTACTACGGCTTTGTAGTAAATCTCAAAATCTGGAATTTTGACACCTCCAGTTTTGTTCTCTCTCAATATTGCTTTGGCTATTCAGAATCTTTTGTTGTTCCATATAAATTTTGGGATCATTTGATTATTTCTGTGAAAAATGCACCAACAGCATTTTGATAGGGGCTGCATTGTCTGCAGATTGCTTTGGGCAGTATGGACATTCTAACAATATTGATTCTCCTAATGCAAGAGCATGGAATATCTTTCTATTTGTTTGTACCACCTTCAATTTCTTTCATCAACATTTTATAGTTTTCAGAGTACAGGTCTTTCACATCCTTGGTTAATTTATTCCTAGGTATTTTATTCTTTTTGGTGTAATAGTAAATGGGATTGTTTTCTTAATTTCTCTTTCTGCTACTTCATTACTAGTATATAGAACTACAAGATTTCTGTATATTGATTTTGTATCCTGCAATTTTACTAAATTCATTTACCATTGTTAGTAGTTTTTTGGTGGAGTCTTTCAGGTTTGTATATATAGCATCAAGTCATCTGCAAATAGTGAAAGTTTACCTCTTCCTTACCAATCTGGATGCCTTTTACTTCTTTTTCTTATCTGATTGCTGTGGCTAGGTTTTCCTTTCAGTACTATGTTGAATAAAAGTGATGAGAGTGGACGTATTTGTCTTGTTCCTGATCTTGGAGGAAAAGCTCCATTTTTCACCACTGAATATTATGTTAGCCATTGGTTTTTCATATATGGCCTTTATTATGTTGAGGTATGTTCCCTCTGCTTTGTTGACAGTTTTTATCATAAATGGCTATTGCACTTTGTCAAATGCATTTTCTACATCTACTGAGATGATTATATGGTTTTTATCTTTTCTCTTGTTAATATGATGCATCATGTTGATTGATTTGTGAATACTGAACTACCCTTGCATCCCTGGAATAAATCCCACCTGATCATGGTGAATGATTTTTTAATGTATTGTTGAATTAAGTTTGCTAACATTTTGTTGAGGATTTTTGCATCTATGTCCATCAGAGATAGTGACCCATAGTTTTCTTTTTTTGTAGTGTCTTTATCTGGTTTTGATATTATGGTAATGCTGGTTTCATAGAATGAATTTGGAAGCTTTCCTTTCTCTTCTAATTTTTGGAAAAGTTTGAGAAGAATAGGTATTAACTCTTTACTTTTTCTAAAGATTTTATTTTTAAGTAATCTCTACACCCAACATGGGGCTTGAACCCACAACCCCAAGATCAAGACTCACACTCTCCAACTGAGGCAGTCAGATGCCCCTTAACTCTTCTTTAAATGTTTGGTAGAATTCAGTTGTGAAGCCTCTGGTCCTGGACTTACATTTGTTGGGAATTTTTTGATTACTGATTTGATTTCATTGCTAGTAATCTATCTGTTCAATATTTTTATTTCTCCCTGATTCAGTTTTGGAAGGTATCTATGTCTAGGAATGTATCCATTTCTTCTACCTTGTCCAATTTGTTGGCATATAATTTTTTGTAATATTCTCTTATAATCTTTTGTATTTTTGTGGTGTTGATTGTTTTTTATAAAGTCTTTCGTTTTGTTTTTTTAAGTAATCTCTATACCCAATGTGGGGCTCAAACTCACAACCCTGAGATCAAGAGTCACATGCTCTACTAACAGAGACAGCCAAGCACCCCTGTGGTGCTGTGGTTATTTCTCCTCTTTCATTTCTGACTTTATATGAGTATCCCACTCCCCTTTTTTTTAATAAGTCTGGCTAAAAGTTTATCAATTTTATGACCTTTTCAAAGAACCACTCCTGGTTGCACTGATCTGTTCTATTGTTGTTTTGTTTTGTTTTGTTTTTAGTCTCTATTTCATTTATTTCTGCTCTAATCTTTATTATTTTCTTCCTTCTACTGGTTTGGGGCTTTGCTTCTTAAGTGATTAATCTACTACTTTTACTATGTTTGCAATTACCTGTAATATTTTTTCCTTTCCTAATTTTTTTTTTACTGAGTGACTATTTTTAATATGTAATACAAGGAAAAAACAATCTCTCATAAAGGACTCAAGGAATAATGAAGGAAGTCATTAGAAAATCCCTATGTAGTCTCTGAATTATTGTGAACAGTTAGTGTGTGTTGCAGGGTGTGGAGGAGGAGGCCAGAAATAGGGGCCCATTTTGTCTGACCTTACTGGAGAGAAAGCCACAGATATTTTCAAAGAACCATAAAAACCATGCCCTTCTCCATATTATTTTAATAAGTACAAGAAAATCCCTGAAATATCTTATTAATGCTCCACCTTAGAAAATGCCCTCTGATGTACAAGATATAATCCACAGCAGCTTAAAACACAATGGTCAAAAGTTATACTGCCACCATGACTTTAAAACCAGTAATAACAGGCAATTCATGATTTTTTTTTCAATCCTAGGTTATAGATACATTACCAGAATTCACATTTCTAATTGACATTGAATTCTAATATTCATTATTTTAAAAACAAGTAAAAAGGGACAAGGGACCCCCCCCCCAAAAAAAGCACATGCCAAGGGAACTTAAATAGTGGAAAGGTAGGGAATAAGTAAAGTTGAAGTTAATTTATCTTAAGCAAGACTTTAATAGACCTCTATCTGATAGAAAGAAATGAATTTGAAGTTCCCTGGTGAGATCACCCCACCAATGGATCCCTAAAGTAGGAGTTAGGGAATAGTTTATAAAATTGACTACGGAGCATTTCTAGCTCAATGAAGTTTGCAAAACAAGATTTAAAGGAGATAAAAGGAGTACCTGACTGGTTCAGTCAGTAGAGCATGTGACACTTGATCTTGGAGTTGTGAGCTCAAGTCTCACATTGGGTATATACATACATTGGGTATAGAGATTACTTTTAAAAAAATCTTTTAAAAAAATAAAAATAAATAAAGGGATATAAATAAACACTATTCATAAATATTTCCTTTCTAGCCTAGACCAACCAGGTTCCACTTGGCTAGTTTTTTAGCATACTATTCATTTATTCATTCAGTTCTGTACAATATATTCTGTACAATATATTAAAGTACTGTGAGGATTACAAACATCCCATGAGAACCAGGACTAAAGAATTAAAATCAGTACATACAAAAAAAGTCCCATGACAAAAGTATAAATAAAATATTTATGCAAGAAGGACCTAGAAAGCTCTAGGGGGCATATAAATTGAATCTGGGCATAGGAAAACTAGAAAGAGAGAGGAAGAAAAGAACTATAGGTGGAATGACCAGTGTAAGGCCAATACAGGAACTTATAAGAAGGAAGTGGCTAGAGCATAGGGATTGAAATTAAATTATCAGAATGTCAGATTTGGAACCAGACTGCAAACCCTTGAGTACTAGCATAGGGGACTTGAGCTTTATTTTGTATAAACTGAAAGTATGAATTAGGAGAGATGAAGAAAAAGGTTTAAATTAGGAATATTAATCTTACATAATGATTAAAATATAGAGTAAAGAGGAAAAAAGGAGTCAGAAAAGCTGCTGGATTTAACTATAGAAATAGCTTATCAGACAGGGATCATTAAAAAAACTCACATCCACCAAACTTGTAGTAGAGCTAAATCATATTTTAAGAAAAATTATGTACATATTTAACTCCATGAAGTTAATCTTATGCACTCAGCCAAAAAAAAGTAGGGGGTTAAATCTCCCCCACCCTAATATGCAATGCATTTATTCTCCAAAGTAAACAAGAGATGGGAGCTATGATTCTACAGCCTCTCCATCAGTCTCAATCGACTGTACGACTCTTATAGCATGAGCATCATAATTCTACTCTTAAGGAGATACACTTCCAGATAACATATCCCCCAGTCCTAAATAAACCACTTCGTCAAGTGTTCCACCAGAGGAAAAGAAAACAGTAATCTGTTCTAGCACTAGAAGACAAACTGGCTGTGTCAGACTTGATGAAAGACAATACTATATTGTACTTTATGCACTATTTAAGAAACTTTCAAGAATAATTTTGGCTCAATTTTTGTTTCACATACCAATTTTGGGGTCTAACCTCTGCTTAATGCCTTTTTTTTTCTCTCATCTTAAGCATCTTAAGCATACTGGAGGTAGCAAAACAGGGATTTAGTACAAAACAATTATTTGAGGGCAGAAAACTTCCTGAAAAAGTGAAATTTTTAAAGAATTAAAACCAGACAGATAAAAAAAAGTATCTGAGGGTAGGTAGGGCTACAGAAAGCATGGACACAAAGTACAAAACACCTGTCCTCCATGGAACTTAGGTATACAAATAATAGTATGTCTCTTTATTTTCCCATATAACCATTAAAATCCCCTCCCCTGAGTCAACTTTTTGAAATACTACTATAAATTTCAGACAAACTATTTACTAAAATGTCTTTTATATCATATTAACATTTGCTAAAAACTAAACTAACACAATTTAGGAAAGAGAAGTGTTTTTATTTTTAAAGTACAGACTTGTGTTTGCTTTGCCTACCTGACAAAGTATTTCCAAGTCACTTGTTTATTTATCCAATACCTATTGAGAACCTACTATATGTCAGGCACTGTGCTAGATGCTAGAAGTAAAAATGAAATAAAATATAATCCGTATTCCTTTCAAAGAGTTTATAATCTAATGAGGGAGACATACTATAATTAATATAATCATGTTATAATCAAAGTATACACACGATACCACAGAACCAAAGAAAGGGGTCAGGAAAGGCTTTTTTAAGAAGTACTAGAGTAAAGTAAATTTGGAAGATCAGGTATAAATTAAGGCTGTGCTTCCTAAACTTGCTTGTGCATCAGAACCACATCTAGAGCTGATGTCTACGCATCGCTTAAGAGTTAGTGAATTAGAATTACCAGAGGCGAAGCCAAGAAATCTATATTTTTAACCACAAGGGATTTGGAATCACAGCCAGGTTTTGGTAGAAGTGAGCCAGAAGTACAGACAACTGTTCCAGGCTCAGCGAATGGCTCAGTATGGTGGCAACATGTGAAATACGTCAGAAGATCAGAAAGAAATCAGAACAAGAGTAGAGACATGACTAATGTGATATTTCAAAGAGGACCCATGGAATTGATGTGACCTTCCAAAATAAAAGGCAATCACTCATGTCATGTATTTCAACAAATGATTTGTGACATGGACTAATTTCTTACTGAAGTGTATGGGAAAATTAAACGCAAATCCTTGCATCTCAAGACAAAGGTAAAACGCTCCCTTGAAAAACAAACAAATTAAAAAACAAAAACAAAACAGAGCTCTACTCATAATTTTTATTAAATGTAACAAACATCTTTCTCAGCATACGTACCCAGAATATGAACAAAAGTTATAATACTTTTTAACTTAAAAATGTTCCATATGTATAAAAATAAATTCAAACTGTATTTTGAAATTCAAGCGTTAAAACTAAAACCTGTTCTTAATGATTTGAAGTTTCCAAACTGTTATTTTGTAATATTTTGTTACTTCCTAAGAATATAGTTAGAGATATCTTTATACTTAATTTCAGGTCCGAGTAAAGTAAGACAAGGGAACGGGCTTAGCACGATGAAGTGATTTCATGAAAATCACCACTAACCCAGATTTCAAACTCAGATCTATCTGGTTGCAAAGCTCTTTCCATTCTGCCCAAATGAAGAGAGGAACATAGGACTAAATAAATCAAACCTAAATAACTGAATTGAATGCAGTTTCTTCTATAATTACGTTGGTAGTAGCAAAAACAGATCTATCATATCTGACAAACCAAATGTAGAGAACATGTATCCGGGTGGATGCATAGGGGTTTTGCCTGTACTTGAACTCCCTCATGTAATTAGGAAATATCCCACTTTATGAGTCTTCATAGAAGGCAGAGCCCACCTCCATTTATAGAAGCTAAAAATGCCATACAGTCATTCTTCCTGTCACCCCTTCAGCATGAACATAGGCACTTTAATCTGTGCTCTGCCAATATGACTTTCCCACCAAGGACTCTAAATTAAGAGCTAGAGACAGTGAGAAGCTGGGACAGCAAAGGCTGGATTTTGGAAGCAGGCAGCAGCAGCAACATTAAGTTTCCCAAGGTAATGGTAGCAGCTATGCAGTAGCAGAGCCTAGCCAGCAATTTGTGGCAGCATTATTGCCACTAGATGGTTTTATGCTATGATTTTAGGTGTCTTTCTTGCTACCTAGTCTAACATGTTCCTGACTTAAGACTATATACAGCCTTCCCAGCAATTTGGTGAGCTAATCAATACACTTTCAATAAATCACTTTTATACTTAAATCAGTCAAAATTGTCTTCTGTTGTCTACAGTTAAAAACCCAGACTGAAGCGTTTAATAATTAAATAAATGACACTAAATAATTATATTTTATCAAATCTTTTCACCTGATAAGGTATTGATTGTTGTTATATAATTTGCCATTATGTTCTTAAGTAACAGCTACTTTATACATGATGGGATGCTCTAACAACAATTAAAAAAAAAAAACCTTCAAATCAGGTTTCTTTATTTCTTCCAAAGCAACACAAAAATGCAAAAATAATTACAATTGTCTAAGGGTAATTTTCACTGAAGTTCAGAGTTAAGCTTCATGAAGAATTCTTACCTGTCAGGAATACCTAGCCTCTTGACACTTCTGTAAACAGAGAGAGTATTTGCAACATGTCGATAATTAAACCAGAACCGGGATGTACATACCTAAAGTGTTAAAACAAATATATTATTGTTATGAATCAAAATAAGCCACAGCAAAATAAGTTACAGCATTATTTCTCTTTAAGTAGGATTCAGAGATACCTAAAAAAAAGAGTATATCATAATTTAGGCTTACAAACAGGAAAGCATATAAAAAACTGTCAATAAAACCAATCTCTCTAGAAAGAGGTCTTTCATAACTGCTATTAAATAGAAAGACCATTCAGCTTAAGAGAAACCTAATCTTTAGGGAATTTAATCAAATACTGAACAAACTTACTCTCGATATATGTGATTCTATAATGTTCCTATGTCTAAAAGATTAAATTCTTTAGAATCAAAGGCAATGCCCATAATCTCTTCACAGAACAGAAAATTAACTATCTTGGGTTATATAATGTTCCTTTCACTCTGGATTGCTTCCTAATTCTAGTTTTGAAAAATGTTAGATAGATAGATAGATAGATAGATAGATAGATAACATACAACACACTTCTACATGCACATAAGAGAATACATTATAAAGAAGCTGATGAACCGAATAAAAAACTAGAAACAACCCAAATAAGTTTTACATTTAAAAAAAAAAAAAAAGAACAAACTGATTCCTAAAAATGATACCAAAGGTACTAGGCAAATCTAACGCCATGCCTCAAAAAAATCAGCCCTCTGGAAAATCCATTCCAAAGGAAGTATACCTACCCCCGGAGCACCCTCCCTATCTCCTACCACATGTCTTTGTTGGTTGTAGGTATAATGACAGCTTTGAGAACCACATAAATGGTCCCGTCCCTGCAAATAGAAAGGAACTACAAGATTTTTTATTGAAATGAATTTTTAACCCGGAATCAAAAAAGGAAAAGACTATAATTTTTGACTGCATTAAAATGTAAAATTCCAAGTGTCAAAAATACCATAAAGTCCTAAATGAAATAAAAAACTTGAAATAATTATAACTCAATATGAAAAAAATGAACAATTTTCAAAAATGGGAAAAGGATGAGACCAACCATTTCATAAAAAAAGGTTTTCAAAATGGACAAGAAACTCTTAAAGATGCTCAACTTTTATCATAATTTAAAAAATACAAATCAAATTGATAAATATTCAAAAGTCCATGACAATTCACAGTATTGGCAATCGTGTGAGGAAATGAGTAACTCATATCCTACTGTTGGGAATGTAAACTAATATAAACCTTCTAAGAGGGTAATTTGCAACATATATCAAGTTTAAATATATATTTATCTTTTGATTTAGCTTACATAAGTACACAAAAATATGTAATCAAGAATTTTCATCATAACATTGCCTGTACTAGCAAAAATTGAAATAAAAAAGCTAGAAATCTACAGATTCCATAACTTGAGCAGAAACAGTTTAATTTGTATCTGAATTAGTCATAATAAAAACCAGAATATTCAGTGCATTTTACCATAACCAAAAAGCTTTTCTCAGCTCTTACAGTATTTAAGCATAAACCAAAGAAACTGCTTTCATTTTCACCACCAATTTACTAGACATGAAATGAAGGTGGCAAAAGAGAAGGGACCAAGAAATATCAACTTAATATAAATTATTCATATTCTCAAAATGAAATACAAAAAAAAAGGCCAGTTGTTACAACAGCATGTGATATGATCCATTAGTCCTTTTTAAAGGAGGGAGGGGTAGACACAAATGTAATTGTATGCATTGCGAATCTCTGAAAGGATACACGAGAAAATAGTAATCGTGATCATAGAGAATAAAAATGGGAGTCAAAGAAGGGTACAATGATTTTTCAGTTTATACCATTCCTCACTGTACTTTTTTTTTAATCATGAGTAAGGATTATCATTATAACTTTTTTTTTATTAAACAGGTGCAAAAATGATTCACTCGAAGAAGATCTTGAAACTAAAATGGAATCCAGTTTTCCTTCTATCTCCCTCTGGTGGCCAAAGTTTCTCAGTCACAGTACAATGGCAAAGGGGCATTCCATTTACCTCTAATCATTTAGTCAAGACTAAAAACAAAGTAATTCAAACTGGTAAAGAAAAACATACATTTTTTTAAATCTAAGTACATAACACTGAAAAAAAATGCATGTTTAGTACTTTCAACTTGGCCCTGGTCAAATTTCACGATTTTCCATTTAAGAAAGCATAATTCACTGAAGTCTCACTTTACTAAGTCTGAGTTAATGTGTAAAATATTGCACACGATACGAAATTGCAATTGTTGTGAAATGCTCAGTAATAATTCTTTTTCATCCTCATTTCATTTCTCATCTGAGACCCAAGTTACTGAGATTGAAGAGGGCCTCAGTTAGAAGTTTACCAGACAAGGAAAGCTTTAGTGAAGTGTGCAGTGTAAGCTAATAGGCTCTTACTCTAAAGGATGAGTCCTTTGGCAATTAGTTGTCTGAATATAGGCACTTACTCCCTCTTTTAAGAATTCCTATAGAGAGACTAGTCATTGAAGAGCCCTTGGTGTCCTGAAGAGCAAGTTATCCTCTGGAATTGGTGGATCGTGGCCTGCCTCCTGATAAGTTTCCCTCTCTTTTAAGTGGTCACGGAAAACCTGTCTCCCTATCTTAAGAGCTTTTGTTCGATTCCTTCATAAAATCTCTTTTGAGGGGCAGCAAATAGGTGTTCTTAATTGAAGAACAATAAAATGACCCCCTTCCTTTTTTACAAAAATCATTTCCTTTCCTGCCTCCTTATTTCCTCATTCTTTCTTCTAGTCAACTCTTTTCTACAATTTTTTCATTAAGTCAAATTTATTATATCTTCTAATCATGTAAATGTCATTAAATAAATCCCCAGCACCAAAACTATTATCCAAATACTTTCCAAGCGCAGAAAAGACAAAATTGATGATGTGTATTCTATTAGGGAAATTAAAAATACAAATTTATAAATTCAGATAAATTAAGATGATATTTTACATCAAGGAAAAAAAAGGCAAGAGAAAAAAACAGGCCAATAAGCAAACCTTACTAACAATCAAAACAATTCAAATTAAAACAAAATTTAATTTGTTACCCAGCAGTCAAAAAGAAATGGCAAAAGTTAATAATACACAGTTGTCTTGGAATTAGAAAAAAAGAGGTATAGCATTCTGGAGAGCAATTATGCTCCATAACTTCCCAGCCTATGGCTTAGGAATTTATCCTAAAGACAAAATCAGTCAAGTTCACAAAGGTGTATGTATAAGGCTCTCCAACATAGCCTTATTTAAAATAAAAAATTTAGAATCTATATGCCCATGAACTAGGGATTATGGTACATTCATAAAATACAAAATAATACAGCATTTGGAAATGAGACTGGATCTCCATATTGACAGGGGAAGATCTCCAAGATATATCGCTATGGGATTGCAAAATAATAGGTATAAGATGACCCCAGTTACATAAAATTATTATCTTTATGCTTATATGTGAAGGGAAAGAAGGCCAGAAGAATCAAAATGTTAATTCTGGCATGTGTGGAACTTGAAGATATTTTCTCAGTCTTCTTTTTTAAATTGAGGTGAGAGTCACCTAACATAAAATTAATCTGTCCCCTCCTAAACTTTTCAGTATAATTTGAATTTTCTATGATGATCATTTATTTTTGTGGGCAGAAAAAAAAATTTTTTTTAAATAGCCTAAATAGAGAATATTTACACACTAGTATTACAGATAAGAAATACAATTACTAGTTTCCATCATTAAAATAATTGTACATATTTCTTTTAGCAACAGTATCCCAAATATATTCTTATATTCATTTACACATCACCACTTGACAATATAATGAAGGCCTAGAATATTAGTTGATATAAGGTCAATTTAAAATATAGCCAAATCAAAGTAAGGAATTTGTTATATGAGAAAATAATTTTTTAAAAATTTGATTCACACAAAATTTCTCAGACACATATCTAATGTGAACAGCAACATATACCTTTATAGAACATACTTACCAAAACAGCCCAGTTGTTTGTATGGCCACTCCTAAAGAACTGTTCTGCTTGATCCTACAAGTCAAGTAATTTCAAAACATTAGAAAAGCCACATTTCTGAGAATAAAGACTGATAAAGAACAGTTAAGATTCATGGAGTCTTTATTATGATAGTAAGTTATCATTATGCAAATTTATAAAGGTTCTAGTATTTGACCTTATAAAGGGCAGAAGTTTTATTTTTTGTTGGGGGGGGGGTCTGGGAGGTGCTGCTAGTTTTTAAACATTTTATCTCAAACACAACCAGCTCTTCCTCATATGCTTCTAGTTTTCCATTCAGTCTTCAAATTGTGAACGACTTATTTTCACGCCTTGATTCTACACATAACAATTAATACCCTTCTTACTGAAGTCTCCTTCACTACTTCTTACTCTGTGCTAGATGCTTCCATTTACTTTATTTGAACACATCGGTATATTTGATAGAGCACATTCTCTGGCATGCTGCCATGTACCATTTTGCTAATCTGTTAAAGTCTGAACTTTATTTGCCATTGTGGAACATTAGAAAACCTCAACATCCAAACCTCCAGATACCTAATGAACATGATATTTATTATATATTAAAATTACAGTGAATATAAACCTTAATGACCCCAGATCTGCTACCAAACAGTATTAATTATCAGAAGAGTAGTACTGCCTGGATTCAAATCTGGGCCCTATTATTTACTAGCTGTAAAAGCTTAGGAAAGCTTCTCTGTGCCTCCATTTCCCCATCTATAAAATAGTATTATTACCTGACACACAGAAGATAGGAATGGTGACTGGAACATAGTAATTGTATAACAAATGTTAGCTGTTTTAATTTTCAGCTGGCAAGAAAATTTCAGGGAGAATAAAATTAAAAATTCCCTCAAATCTCTTTATCATATACACATATATATGTATTTTTTAACGTTTCTCAACAGCTGCCCAGATGCAAAAGAAAACAATGTGCTATAGTGGATAAAGCATTAGTTTAAAATTTTGAAGATTTGGGCTTTAGCCCAAATCCTACCCCACACATGGCTGTGAGACTGGGATAAGTCACTTATCTCTTTAGACTTGACTTTCCTAACGTAGAAAGTAAGATCTGACTCAATAATCTCAATGTCCCTTCTAGCTGAAAATTCTTACATCATTAAGACTTTAGTGAAAAATTTGATATGGCAAAACTCTTCTGTGATTGTTTAGACAATACAGGCGCTGCAAAGTAATTCATTCTACATATAATGAATGGAGCACCTATTATGTGCGAGTTACATGTAATGTACAGTGGTACAAAAATCACTAAAAAGCATGCTGCTTTCTCTCAAGAACCCCAGAGTTCAATAAAGAAGCATGCAAATATGTTACACTGCAATGTAACATTCATTCATTCATCACATTCATTGGGGTGCCATGTGCCAGCCACTGTCCTGTGTGCTCAGAATACAATGATGGGCAAAAATATTCATAGTACTAGCCTCCAAAGAGGATACTATTCAATTTGATACACACATTAAGCAGATGAGGGCAAACTATAAATTCTATAGAGATAAGACACACAGTATCATTAAAGAGTACAATAGCCTCCCAAATAGACCTGACCTGACCTGATTCTGACGGTGGGAAGTGGGAAGGCATCAGCAAAGTTTTCCCTAGAGAAGTGACATTTAGCTTAGGATTCAAAAGATGAAGAGAATAGGGAAGATAATTCCAGACAGAAATAACATCCGCCCTAATGGCAGAAAGGAAAGCCTTCTTAAAGGCTTTGAGAAACTAAAAGATTAGCACTAGAAGTCACAGAAAGAGAAGGGCCTTGTTCATGGGTCATAATGAAGATTCTGTTCTTTATCCTTAAGGGAACATTAAGGTGTCTATGGGTGAGATGATCGGATTTACATTTTTAAAAGTCACTCTGGCTGCAGCTTGGAAAACAGACTGGAAGGAAGAAAGACTTGAGGCAGACCAGTTAGGGAGCTATTATACTCTTAAGTGAAAGATGAAGGAATAATAGATACTACAAAGCATATGTGGATTATAACAGATGAGTACTATACTAGCTAAGTATACAAATTACAACAGTATAAGCAAAGGCAAGGGATAAAGAGGTTATGCTTTTACTGCATCTTAGTAAAAAAACAGAAGAACCAAAAGGTATTAAAAAAAACATGGTTGTGAAAAAGCACAGCAACAACATAACTACAAAAAAATATAATGGTATCCAAAATGAAGTATACAAGATAATCCACAAATATAAAGGAGGAAAATAGCAGAACTTCTGTTTCTATTTGTATTATATATATAAAAAAAATACCTTACAAATATTGACTATATAAATTAGCAGTAATTCATGGATACAGATAGAGGGTGAATGCACCATATCTTTTCTAAATGGAGGGTATGTTTAGAACTCATTGGTCTAAGCTCAAGGTACTTAGGTGGTAGAAAGAATGGACTCCAATAAAAAGATCAAAAAGTGGGCAGAGACCACATTATGAGGTTTAGACTTTCCTCTGTATGCAATGGGAAAATAATAAAAGGATTAAATCAGAAGAATAACCTGACTGGGTTTGCCTTTTATGAAGGCTAATCTAGCATCTAAGCGAGGAACTTTGGAAGCTTGGAGGAAACAAGATAGTTCTTGCAATAGTATAGGTATGAAATGATCAAGGCCCACGTTAAGCCAATGGAACTGGAAAGGTGAAAGTAATTTTTAAACTTCAGAACATATAATTTAGTGATGATCAACACGTGAGATAAAAAGAGTTTATTAAAACAAACAAACAGGTTTCTGACTTAGTAGCAATCCCATAGAAGGTGGGCTAGGCAGAAGATGCAACTTTGGACATAGATTTTCAAATGTCAGCTAACTATCCGGCTCCCTAGCCAACAGGATATGCAGGCCTGAAAACAGATCTAGACTGTAGAACCGGCCTGAAGTACTGTTGGAGTACTGGATAGAGTGAAAGCTTTATAAAGGGCCAGAATGCCCTGTGAGCCAAAAATAAAACACCGTACCCATCTGACTCCTATCAAAGGGGAGCAGTGTAGTTCAGTAATAGGAAAGAAGGTGCTTCCCTCCTGTGCTCACATTTCAACTGCCAGGAATTGCACACTCGTCCAAGCAATGGATCAGGTCCTCCCCCGTCTCCTGAAATTTGATTCTTTAAATTCGTCGTTTTAAAAGGGCGAAACAGATCGACACTGTCCTATCCCATCCCCTGTGACACCCTCCCCACACACACACAGCCCATCAGCCTACTAAGAAGCTGATGGTCCCCTCGGCTGCTGTGAAGCGGATATCTGCTGGTGCGCTCACAGCCACGACAGAGCTGTCCTCCCAAGGCCCTGTTGCTCGGAGGGTCTGACTCCTACCTCGATCTGACTAGCGGCCAAACTGCCGAAGGACAAAAGCAATAACCCTGACAGGGTAGTCAAACCCTTGCTGAGAGAGAAGGCGGTCACCATGTTTCCCGGCTTCAGCTTCCCGCACCTGGAGGAGGCGGAGCGAGTGCCGTAAAGCAGCGCGGCGGGGTTTGGCGTGACTTTTTTTTTTTTTTTTTTTTTTTGCGACGCCCGCCCCACCTCCTTGGCGCCGGCCCTTCGCCCGCCTTTGGTAACCAGCACTTGCACAGAGTTCAAGTTTCCCGGGTGGCTGGGGCGGGATAGATGGAAGACTTTGATCCTTTATCTTTAACTGCATTTTCAGTTTTTGTATTGTAAAATAGATATAACGTTTAAAAAGTTGTTTGAAAGGTGAGGGAGAAAAACCTGTGGTCCCATAAACTTTCAGAAGCTATTTCCTATTTTGCACAGCGCTGTCAATTCTTTGAATATAAGAAGCTGTGAAGCGAGATGTAGTGGGAAGAGCAAGCCTTTAGGAACAAAAAGATTAATTGGATTAAATGGAAAAATGGGTGGATGCTGCAATTAACAGGCTTGGGGTCGATTATTAAAAGCTTGAGGGGCGTTTGGGTGGCGCAGTCGTTAAGCTTCTGCCTTCGGTTCAGGGCGTGATCCCTGCGTTCTGGGATCCAGCCCCACATCAGGCTCCTCCGCTGGAAGCCTGCTTCTTCCTCTCCCACTCCCCCTGCTTGTTTCCCTCTCTCGCTGGTTGTTTCTCTCTGTCAAGTTAATTAATAAAATCTTTAAAAAATAATAATAAAATAAATAAAAGCTTGAACATGGAGATTATTTAAATTTTTGTTTCTTCTGTAATTATGGAGGTAAAATTTACTTCAAAGAGAATCTGAGGATTTGATAAAATCATGTGTATTCATCCCATTATTTTCATTATATGCATTCAATTTTAAATTATTTTTATCTAGCATGACAAACACGTTTATGCTACTTCGTGATCTTCACAATTTTAAAATTGAATGGTAACTTGGAATTCCACCCCTTATTGTTGCCTCAGATATAGTACTTGCCCAGCTACTGGAGAATACAAATTTTCCAAGTTTTACCATAAAAATAATATTGTAAAGCATACCTTTGTGCATTTGGCCTTTTACATTTGTTGAATTATATTCTTTGGATAATTTCCTAGAACAGGAATCTTAAGTCAAAAGGTACAAAAATGTTAGTGCCTGTTAGTAATATTGCTTTCCAAAGTATACTCCCAGTGCCATCAAAATACAACCTAATACCAAATTACACCATTTTTTCCTTCTCAGTTCCTTGCTACAAAATGTTACCTCGAGGTTGGTATACTTCTAGGTCCTGATTGCTATCAAGCTCTGATGTCTTTCCTTGTGTTTATAAACTATCTTATGTACTCTGATGTAAATATTCTGTTCATAGCTTGTTATACATATGAATTTGAATACCTTTATGAAGAAGTGACATTAAGCCTTGCCATATTTTATGCTATTGCTTTTCCCAGTCTCTTGTCTCTCTTTACATTTTGTTTCTTTCGCTATTGTATTTCGTGACGTATTTAATGTTAGGTAGTCAAATTTCAGGTTTTCCCTTGTAAAGCCAAGAAAGCACACTACCAGAGTGTCTTACACCTGAAATATCACAAGTTCATTTCAGTCTCAGATCAAGTTTTATTTTCTTTTGATTTTATATTTATTCAATTATCTAGAATATATTTTGGTATATGCAATGAGATGTTATGTGAGTTATCTATTGCTGCATAACAAACCACCCAAAACTTTGTATGTGTCCATAGCTAGAGAAACAAGGGTATAGAAATGGAGACATGATTCTAGGGAGCCATTGCTGTAACAATCTACTACTTTTATCAAAATTGGTATTCTTTTATCCAACAGGATTTTCTACATAATGCTCACCTTACCCATTGATTCATAATTCTCTTACTAAACACTTACCAGAAATAAAGTATTTCTGAACTTTCTGCTCTCTTCAGTTAAAATATACGTCTATTTTGGGGCCAGTACCATGTTATTTTAGTGACTGTTGCTTTTAATATGTTTTAATATTTGGCCATTAGGGCTAACCATTTAAGTATACTTAATTTTTCACAAAAATTCTTTGATTTTTGTGATTCTGCCAGGTAATTTTCCAAATGAATTTTATAATAATTTTTCCAAGTTATAAGAAAATAATACTATTTGGATTTTTAATGGGATTATACAAAATCTATTAATAAATTTGAGAAAAGCTGACATCTTTATCATATTTAGTCCTTCATCCTGGAATATGGAACTCTCTCATTTGTGGTTCCTTTTTTTAATTTCTCAGTAGAGCTTTAAGCCAGAGATACCTAAATTAAGCTACTTCCTAAGCATTGTTAACATTGGTTGGGGTTTTTTTGGTATTGTTAACATTTGTTATTATTCTTAATGGATTTATTTTTCATTGTATAAGAAATATATATATAGGAAATAAGTAATATCTATAATACTATATATTCTGGTCAGTTATTGCTGATAGGCAGATCATATTTTCTGTCCAAGTACTCTTCCGTTATTTTATTAAGAACTATTTGATTATATTAATAATGAAAATTACTTAAAACTTTTGTTTGACAAATTGTTATGGCTTTTCTAGTTTTTTAATAATGTTATCCTCAAATTACCTTTTTGTCTCTTCCTTTCCAATATTATTTCTTCTATTTCTTTTTCACAGCTTATATTATCACTGAATACTAACTAATAATGCTGATAGCAAGAGTTTCTTGTTTCATTTTTGTTTTAAGAGGGATGGTTTTAACATTTTTCCATTAAGTCTATCATTACCTCTGAGATTAGAATAAATACTCGTCATTTTAAAGAAATAGATTTCTATTTCTTTTTGTATTTTCATTGAACCACTGATTTTCAAGTATGGAAGAGAGCCAGCTTCATACCCAAATGTAGGACACACGGGCAATTTTAAACACCACTCAACACGGGAAATAATTTTTTTATCTGTTAATATGTGAAATAGCATTGTTTAAAATTTGGTTAGAATTGCTGACCATGGATACAGAGAACAGACTGGTGGTCGCCAGAGGCAGGGGGTAGGGGTGGGAAAAAGGAGCAAAGGCAATCAAAAAGTATAAACTTCCACTTACTTTATAAGATAAGTAGAGCCTGGGAATGTGATCCTCAGAATGGTAACTCTAGTTAATAATACTGATCCCCACCCCCACCCCAGCCTGTCACTTGCCCGACCTTGAAGCACACTGCGTGTCCCTCTGGCACTGGAAAAAACAGAGAACTGGTGGCCAGCCAGAGAGAGAGTATGGCCCTCTTGGAGCTAGGTTTGGTGCTCTTGCTCCTGGACAGGGACTTGGCAGCCTCTTTGGATTCTGAACTCTTGAGTTTGGCCAGCCTTCAGAATACAGAACACCAAACTGCGATCAGGATAAATTACCAGATGCCCTAAAAACTTTAGCCCTGTGTGGGGAAGCTACATATCCACTTATTCCAACAGGTGTATTCTGTGCATGAAAATCGGGGGAGATGGTTATGATATTAAAATAATTCAGAGTGGACCATATTGATGGAGCAGTTTATAGAAGAGAAATTAGAGAAACCACCTTCAACAGTATACTAGATGAATTCCATTGTCCCTTTTTCTCTTTCCTGTTTACACAGGATTAGTTAGCCCACATTTTCTGAGAGGAAGTGTGGAAGAGAGCAATGTGCAGTGACTGATAATTAAAAAAAACACGAAAAATCCTTGTTTCTTGGCTTTTGCCCCTTGAGTGAACCTTATTGCCCAGGTAACTTGTTTTATTTAGCTGGAATAAAATCAGCATTGTATTAAAAAAAAACACACAATACTGTATTGTATATTTTAAAGTTGCTAAGAGAGTAGATCTTAAAAGTTTTCATCACAAGGAAAAAACTATACACCTAAAACTGTAACAATTTTATGTCAATTATATCTCAATTAAAAAAAAGAATTAACCAGAGTCTGCATTTAGACTAGAATTCAATTCAATTACTCGTTTAGTGAATAATTGACTTAGCAACTAACAGAGAAAACAAGCATTTGATTATCAGATCAAAATCACACACATCCATGGCATCACTAATAAAAGTTTTTATGCATGACCCTCACAGGGAGTTCACCAGAGTCTATCCACGCTGTTACTATTGTTCTTCAATCAAGTGATAACTCAGATTTATTCTGTTGACTCTAGTGTTAGATCAGTGTTTATTCTTGCTCTCTTTTATTACCTATACCCCTACCGGTTCTTCTTTTTTGTTACCTTTTTCTCTCTCCTCCTGTCTGCACCAAGAACACCATTGTGTTATTCACTCGCTGAGTGAATGTTTATTAAGCACCAGTTACGTACCAGGCACTGTGCTAGTCACAGGCAATAGGAGAGAGATCAAAAACTGAGCAGTTTGCTGCCTTCATTGGAGCTTACAGTCTAGGGGAGACAAATATTAACAGTAGAAGCACTTAAACAAATGTAAAAGTCTAACAAAAGAATTCCTAGTAGGGAACCCAGCCTTGTAAGAAAAACCAGCGTAGGCTTCCCTGAAGAAATGGACTGAGCTGAAATGAATGAGTTAATGAGGCAAAGATGAAGAGAAGAGCTTTCAAGACGGGAACCAGCTCTTACAAAGAACCAATGGAAGAAGGAAGCTTGGATTCGTAGAGGAACTTTTTGAATGACCTTATGCATGCAGTTCAAAGAACGAAAGAGAGAGTGCTGCAAGATGAAACTGCATTGCTAAGCAGGTGTCACATCCCTTCAAAGCCTTGGGGGTCAGGTCAAGGAAAGCCTCAGAAAGGCAAAAATCATGCTGGCTTCAATGAGAATGGCTGCAGGCAGAGCATCTGGGAGGCCATGGCTACAGTCCAGGCAATGGTAGCTTGGACCAGCATGGTAAGTGTGGAGATGATGGAAACGGAGATGAGGGAAATTCAATTAGAATTTTAAGATCACAACCAACAGAACATGATGATGGATGATATTTGGAAAGCAAGAGAGAGGACAATTTTGAAAATGACTTTTGAATATCCAACTTGTACAACCAAATGTTTTGTAGTGCCTGATTTTTTGTTTTTTGTTTTTTTTTTTTAACATAAGGATCACAGGAAGTCAACCAGGTTTAGGATTCCTAGACAAATAAGGTCTGGTTTAAATATTTACCCAAAACAATTTGGAAGACAAACTTGCATAAACTTATTATCAATACTTTTGTGGTTACTAAACAAATGTTGTTACAGAATAAAATAGGTGGAAAGAATACATTTAATCAGGATCAGAACATGGTCAGGCAGGGGCGCCTGGGTGGCTCAGTCATTAAGTGTCTGCCTTTGGCTGAGGGCGTGATCCCAGCGCTCTGGGACTGAGCCCCACATGAGGCTCCTCTGCTAGGAGCCTGCTTCTTCCTCTCCCACTCCCCCTGCTTGTGTTCCCTCTCTCGTTGGCTGTCTCTCTCTGTCAAATTAATAAATAAAATCTTAAAAAAAAAAAAGAGTTGGGTCCCAAACCTGGCTCTGCCATGGAAAAAAAAAAAAAAGAACATGGTCAGGCAGAGAGATTGTACACTGTGGTTTTTACTACATATAGTTTAATTGCTTCAGGCAAAACTGTCTACTACAACAATCAGCACCACAAGGATCTGATGTATACAACATTTCATATCTAACACCCAAAATGTTTCTTTGGGCAAGATAAAATTCAAAATGGAAATAAGATATTTAATAAAATACAAATAAAAAAACAGTTAAAATAAAGGAAAAGGGCTTTCTTTCCAGTGTATTTGTATCATTTCCTAGTACTAATTTTGATATTGGACCACCTTCAATTCCATTTCAGTTTGGCTTCAAATACTTTCCATCCCTCCTTCTAGTGAGCCTTTTAATAATAGTTTGTTGTCCTGCTGTAATCAATTTCCATCTCATGACCTTCTCATTAGCTTCAGAACTAACTCATAATAACATTGCTTCAATGTAAGGGTAGAGCAATTGCCCTTCGAAGTCTCATTTTTGGAAATACTGTGTTGTCATTAAAATGCCATAATGACCTGGACAGAAAATCATGTTGAATGCTTTAGTGATGTAAAACTTGATATCGCATCAGTAGTGTAATCATCTCTTGTCAATCAAGAAGCCACTGGTTCTGTTCGTACAAAGCTAATTGATAGAGTTCAACTCTCCATGAGCTGAAAATTTCCTATAAGAGCAATTGTTTTGGTTCAATTGATTTTTTTTTCAATTGCATTTTGCTTTTATTCAATAAGCATCATGTGAAATTCTCCAAAGTCCCAGGAAGATTTAATAAATATTTTAATTATACTCCGTTTAATAAAGTGTGGGACATCCTCGAAGGCCTCTCTTAGGAAGACATAGGAGTGGTGTGGAGGGGAGGGAAGGAGTTGTGTGTTTACAGAAAGTTACTTTCATAGGACAGAATAATGGTTCCCCAAAGATGTCCATGTCTTAATCTTTAGAACCTGTGAATATGTTACCTAACAGGACAAAAGGAGCTTTGCAAATGTGATTAAGTTCTTGAGTGAAGGAGATTATATTGAATTTTCTGGGTGGAACCAATGAAATCACAGAGGTACTTATAAAAGGAGGACAAGAGTGTCAGGGAAGAAAAGATGTGGTGATGGAAGCAGGAGTCAGACTGATGAAGAGCCACCAGCCAAGGATGTGAGTAGCTTCTAGGAACTGGAAAAGGCAAGGAAATGGAGTCTCCTCTAACACCTCCCAAAGAAACAGCTCCACCAACCCATTTTGGACTGCTGACTTCCAGAACTTTAAGATAGTAAATTCGCTTGTTTTAAGTCATTAAGTTTGTGGCAATTTGTTACAGCAGCAAGAGGACTACTACCAGTACCTAAACTGTGAACACTAGTCATCCCCTGGAGACCTGAGAAGGAAGATTGGGGTCTTGGAGGGCTTTTACTCTCCATTCTTCATATTAGTTGAACTTCTCTGTTTAATCATGGATTTATATAGCATCTTAAATAAAAATAATCATTAAAAAACAAGATAATATGAGGTGAAAAGAATGTAGAAAATTGTATATGGAATAATTTCTTAACCATCTAAAAAAAGACAAAAATTAGAAGGAAGCTTACTAAAATGTTACCAGTTTCTAGTCCTGGGTATTGAGATTGTGGATGTTCTGTTTCTATTTATCCGTTCATTCACTCAACAGTTATTCTTTGAGCATCTACTCTGTGCCAGAGAATATGCTAAGAACTGAGGATGCAGATGGGAATAAGATAGACACAATGTCCACCCTCACAGAACTTAGACATAGCAAGGAAGGCAGATATTAAACAGACAGTTATGCAAATTATTAATTAACTATACTGTGGTAACAGTACTGGTGACATCATCATATAAGAGGGCAACCTCACCTAGTCAGGGAATGCTTTCCTGAGGAACTACAGCTTAGAACTCAAAGATAAATGGGAATTTGCCAGAAAGAAATGGGAAATACAATTTTCTTAATTTTCTACTAAAAGCAAATATCACTTTCATTTTCATAAAAAAATGAATACTTTTAGTGTTTTTTTAAAGGCATAAATAACATCTCTCCCTCTCTTTATATCTGGTAACAACAGCTGCTCAGTGCTGGAAATGCTCTGCTCACTGATTGATTTAGCCAAATTTAGTTGAACGATCAGACATTTGTCTCTCTCTCAAATACTTCAGTCAAATAAAATATTTAAGTTAATAAATTAAAGCCACTAGACCAAAAAGTGAAATAAAACAATAATTACATAGCCTCCTTGTCTAAACCTTACGTTAGGAAACTTAAATTTATTACTTTTGGTAGCCAATCTACCAAGGAGAGCTTGTGAAATGCACTTAACATTGACCTTGAGGGAAATGGGAAATAAGACCTACCTTCTTTGCTAGTTGAAGTTCTATTTTTATCAGATCAAAATTAAGGAACACAAGTGAAGGAACAAAGGATAGAAGTTATTTTGAAATTGACACAAAATATATCACTAAAGGATTTTTTTCTCAAAGGAATTTCATAAATGAAATAACTTGATATTAAAAATTGGAACTCCAAATTTCTCAAAATTAGAATCTTCTGTTACAATTTCCAGATAAGTATTTTCCAAACTATAGTTTGAGGTAGCTTTGGAAGGGGAGAGGGGAGAATAACACCTCTATAATAAATATGCTGTGATGATGTTTGTTGTTAAGGATTAACATCTCTAGAAAAACCAAAAGGAAGAAAAATAGAGAGAATCTATTAATAAATATCATGCCACCATAATTGCTAAATAAGTAAAGTGCTGTCAATTTAAATGATCATTTTTATTTGTTTGCTTGCTTGCGTCTCAGTACACTGCGGTGTCTATAACATCTTGAGTGGTAATGTCCTTTAACGAGAATCAGCATAAAGGTAACTATTTTCAACAAATACTATATCATAGTGTAGAACTGACTTATAATAATGACATAATGAGAAATTATGTTTTTTGCAACAGATTTATATCAGCTAAAATGCAAATAAGAGAGACTATTAATAAAGATATTCATGAGAATGTTATACAAATTGAAGATTTAGAGTTCAGATATTCCTGTTATCGATGAAATAAATAAAACATCTTGGATCTGTAGTGGATTGAATAGTGTCCTCCCAAAATTTATGAATGCTTGGAACCTCAGGATGCGACCTTATTTGGAGAGAGGGTCTTTGCAGATGTAATCAAGATAAGGATCAAAATGACAGATCATACTGCATTAGGATGGGCCCCTAAATCCAATAATTGCGTCTTTACAAGAAGAGGCAGAGACTCACACAGAGAATAGAGTCATGTAAGATGGTGGTTAATGTAACTAAAAACCACAGGACACCGAGGAATGCTAGGAGCCACCAGAAGCTGGAAGAGGCAAGGAAAGACTCTTCCCAAGAGACTTCAGGGAGAGCATAGCCCTGCCAACACTGATTTCAAGTTTTCAGCCTCCAGGACTGTGAGAGTAAATTTCTGTTGTTTTAAGCCCCCTAGTTTGTAGTAATCTGTTATGGCAGTCCTAAACAGGATCTAGTGTAGCTATTTTCATAGCTAATATTTTTTAGTATTATGCTATCTGCATTCATTATTTTCTCTACTTCTTTACCATCTTCTTTTGTATAGAGACCAACAGAGAGCAATTTGTTTTGTGATGGTTATCACAATAAACATTTATTCATTCAATGAATATTTGAGCATCACATCAGCAAGGATGATTTTGCTCAAAAGCAATAAAAAGGATATTTAACTAGCTGGCCAGAAAAGCAGTGCACTGAAAGGTAGTTTCAGGGTTGGTTTGCAAACTCAATGATTTCTTCAAAGACCAAGTGTCCTCCTGATTCTGTTTCAGCATATTGGCTTTGGGACTCTTATTTGTTTCTCATGGTAGCAGGATGGTTGCTGAAGCTCCAAATATCACATCCTTGTATATCAGGAAGGAATTCTTAGTAGCCTCCCAGTAGGCTTTCCCTTAAGTATGCTTTTCCAGGACTTGGACACATGCCCATTTCCAGACCCAACAAAAAGGTACAGGATTGGTAGGACTAGCAGAGATCAATCACTACTTGTCCCTAATGGCTCGTAACATTGCTTCCAGAAAGAAAGCTAAGATTCTGGAAGCAAAGAAGAAGGAGCAGAATCACTTGGGCAAAGTATCTGCACATTTAATTTGATGAAGTGGGGCCAGATTTCTCTCCAAAATAGATGTTCTGTCTAAACTACCACCAGTAGTGCATGAGGATTCCTATACCACCACACTTGATTTTTTTTTTTCCATTCTCAGAGGAGATAGATAGCCTAATCTTTTAATATGCATTTCTCTGAGCACTAGAACTTTCGAGCATGTCTTCATACACTTATTAGCCTTTTGGATTTCCTCTTTTGTAAACTGTCTGCTCATATTCTTTGCCCATTTTAGAGGTGGATTTTCTATCTTTTCCTTGTTCATTTGTAGGAGTGCCTTACAAAGTACAGGTATTTAATCCTTCACTGGTTTTAGACATTTCAGATATGTTCCCCCCCTCCTATTATTGGTCTTTCAACTCTATTTGTCCTTCATTGAATAGAAATCCTTAATTTAATGAGATTAAAGTAGACATACCTCACAGAATTACTGTGAACTTTAAATATGATAATGTATAATATGGGGCACCTGGGTGGCTCAGTCAGGCTCTTGATTTTGACTCAGATCATGATCTCAGGGTCCTGAGATCCAGTCCTGCTATGGGCTCTGCAGTCAGCAGGAGTCTGCTTGGGATTCTCTTTCTCCCTCTCCCACCCGCACACTCGTGTGCTCTCACTCTCGCTCTCTCTCTCAGAAATAAATAAATAACTTAATAAATAAGATAATGTATATAAAACTCTTGGCTACAGTGTCAGGTACAAAGTAAAAGCTTAATAAATAAACCTTAGATATTATCATTGCTTTTATTGTAGTTATTTATTCGACCCTCTATGTGGTGGAAGACTCGTAAGTATCTTTGGCTACCTTAACACCCAACATGTATCTCTGTGGTAACATTTGGTAGGTTGTCTGTCATGGTGGACAGACTGTGCTGAGGCCAAAAACCATGCCTTATTCATCTTGTATTCCCATAACCTAGAAAACGCTAAAAGGTGCTCAATAAATGTATTTTGAATAAATATATAAATAAATAAGGTTTCAAAGACATTTAAATAATGAAGAATACTGGGGCACCTGGGTGACTCAGTAGATTAAGTGGCTGTCTTTGGCTCACATCACGATCTCAGGGTCCTGGGATGGATTCCCCACTCCCACCACCCCCCTTGTGTTCTCCTCTCCCCACTTGTGCTCTCTCTCTCCTTCTCTCTCTCAAGTAAAAAAAAAAAAAATTAAATGATGAAGAATACTAACTGGAAAAAAATAATAATTATAGAAATCATGGAAATTGTATATTAAAAAATAAAATAGGAGAAAACATTTGCAAAAGACACAACACATAAAGGACTTTAATCCAAAATATACAAAGAACTCTTAAAACTCAACAATAAGAAAATGAACAACCATATTTTAAAATGGGCAAAAGAGGGACACCTGAGTGGCTCAGTAGGTTATGCATCTGCCTTCAGCTTGGGTCATGATCTCAGGGTCCTGGGATGCCCCACAATGGAGGTGGGGGGGGTGTCCCTGCTCAGCAGGGAGTCTGCTTCTCCCTTTCCCTCTGTCCCTCCTCCCCCTGCTTATGCTCTCTCTCTCCCAAATAAATAAAAAATCTTAAAAAAAATAATGAGATATAATTACATGTATATTAGGATGGTCAAAATCCAAAAACTGACAACACCAAATGCTTACAAGGATGTGGAGCAACAGCAACTCTCATTCATTGCTGGTGGGAATGCAAAATGGTACAGTTACTTTGGAAGACAGTTTGTCAGTTTCTTACAAAATTAAATACAGTCCTACCATACAACACAGCAATTGAGCTCCTTGGTATTTACCCAAATGGGTGGAGGGATTATGTTCACACAAAACATGCACATGAATATTTATAGCAGCTTTATTCATAATTGCCAAAATTTGGAAGCAACTAAGACGTCCTTCGATAGGTGAATGGATAAATAAACTGGTATATCCAGACGATGAAATATTATTATTCAGTGCTAAAAATAAATGAGCTGTCAAATTGTGAAAGACATAGAGGAATCTTACATGTGTATTACTAAGGGGGAAAAAGTCAATCTGAAAAGGCTATGTACAATCAATATATGATTCCAACTATACAACATTTTGAAAAAGACAACACTACAGAGACTGTAAAAATATATTAGTAGTTGCCAGGGATTGGGGAGAGAGAGGGATGAATAGGCAGAACACAGAATTTTTAGGAGAGTAAAACTATTCTGTATGATACTGGTGGTAGATACATGTCATTATACATGTCAACACCTATACAATGCACAACACCGAGAGTGACCCCTAATGTAAACTATGGCCTTTGGGTAAGAAGGATGTGCTAATATGGGTTCATCAATGGTAACAAATGTACTACTGGGGTGTGGAATGTTAGTAGAGAAGAAGGTTGTACATAAGAGGGTGAGGGACAGAGGATATTTGGGAACTCTGTACTCCCCACTCAATTTTGCTCTGAACCTAAAGCTTTTCAAAGAAATAAATTCTATTTTTAAAAAAGACATCAGTAAAAAGTACAGCCACATTATTGTTACAAAATGAGAAAAGACAAATGGAAAGGGCCAAATTCAGCGAATTAATCAAGAAGAAAGTGAAATGGTATGTCAAAGAAAGCAAAATTAGTCCATTATATGTAAGAAAAAGGGTGGCTATTTTAAAAAGATGATTCTATGTATGATATATACCTTTCTTTTGATAAAGCGTTGTTTTAACTACTAGCAAATATTTTTAACCACAGCAGTTAACAAATAGCAAGATGGTAGATTTTAATTACAAGTAAGCAGAGCAATTATATGGGGCAGTCAGCCAAAGAGAGAATGACAAAAATTAAAGGACGTGGGTAATCCATAAGCGCATATCATTACCTAGACCTTTGATATATCAACACTTGACAGATTCATCAACAACTGACAAATTGTTTCAGACCCATCAAATATTCTACCAGCCTAAAAATTCTTCCCAGTAATGGCTTGGAATTTGCCCATGTGTTATCATGGCCTTGCAGAGTTATATTCAGCATTTTGTATAGTTTCCTTGAATTTATATAGATGAAAAAATGTTCATCATTTACACTTAAGGAAATTAGGATTTCAATTTCAATTTAATAGATTTAGGTTAGATGTCAGAAAGAAATTCATGACTGTCATGTTTTTTAAGGAGGCTGTGAACTACCTCTCCTGAAGATATTTAAGAATATTGTAAAGACTTTATTTTTATAATGGCTTTGGCAGTAAAGCCTCTTCAATTGTCGTAAAAAATTATGTGATTCTAGATGAACAGCTTACTCTTTCCAATTGTACATTAATTTGCTTATTGTCTAAGGAGCATACCTAATGTGGAGTCCTTGCAAGATCCCCAAGACCAAGAGGGACTGGTCTTGACTAGAAATGCATTTCTCAACTTTCTATTTGTTCAATTTCTTAGGTTGAACCTAACAATATTATTTGTGGAGACTAAAGCTGAACATAGAACCTCTAGAGCCTACCTTTTGGTCTCTTGAGTCTATTATGGCACAGTGGTTAAAAATGCAGCCGGTGGAGTCAGGGCTGCTTGGTTTTGATCTCAGCTAGACATCACTAGCTGTGTCTCCTTGGGTGAGTTACATAATTCTTATAAGCTTCAGTTTTCTCGCCTATAAAGTGGAGGTAATAATAAAGCATACTTTATGAGATACCGCATATATGTGCATGCTAAAGCCCTTAGCTCGGCATCTGATACCTAATGAGTATTCAACTAACATTAGTTATTAACATGCCCTTCTTCCTTCCCCTCCCCTATGGCCAGCCCTAGTCCCAGGATCCAGCAATTTCTCAAGTTTGTTATCTGTCTGCCCCAGTAAAAAATCAAATCACAGGACTGTGGTGGGGGATGGGGAGGAGCTATTCCGGTATTCTGATTGGTAACTGCATAGCAAACTTCCGCTGCTTTCCTTTCACTTAATTAATAAAATCATTTATTTTCCATGTTCTTGTTTCTTCCGTAACTTCAAGAAAATCTTTGCAAAATTAAAACAGGTATTTCTAATGTTTCTATCCACGGGGAAGTAAAATAAATAGAGTTAAGTTATATATCACATCGCCAGACATCTCTCTATTTAGTGGCATATTTTGAAAAAAAAAAACACACTGAAGTTTTCACATAAATAGATCTTTCACAGCATTTCTAATTTTATCTGTTAGTTCTGATGAAAAATCCTAATCTTTTCATGTGTGACTTCAAAAGCTTCTTTGTAAATAAGACATAAATTGCTTTTGAAGAGAGAAGTAACCATTAGTGAAAGATATGTAGGGTTATTATGTCAGTAAACTTCTGTAGCTGCATCCTACTGTTTAAAGAAAACACAAGACAAAAATTACTCTAGTTCTTAAGGGCATCATTAGGTAAAGAGGTCTCTAAACAAATTTAATCAAAATAAAAGGCATTTTTACTCCTTTTGTGTTAGTACCACAAAATGAATATGAATGTTCTCTTTACATTTATTTCTTTTTATAGTTGGAGCTTTTTATCATTTGAGATCTAAGTTGATTTTCAAATAAGTAAAACAAATTTTAATGTTCCCATGTGGTTCTCTCTCTTGTTTTCTCCATCCTTTCTTTAAAAGGATTTATAATTATTTATCTCAGAAAAAGATATTGAGGTCATTTTAAGCCAGGCTCAAGGATTCAAAGAAAACCTTAGAAATAATTAGAGAAAGTTGTCTAAAACTGATTTTGGACACCTTAGTGAAGGACAAAATTCTAACAAAAGAAAGTGCTTTCTGATTAACTACTATGTGCCGGGCATCAGAGTGAGCCCCAAGAATAAAAAATTGAATAACACAGTTCTTAGTTGTAAGGGACTCATTCTGCATGAAGGGAGGCAGAGAGCAGCCACGTGAATAAATAATTGTGTAACAGGGTTCTGGAGCTATAACAGAGGTGTATCTAATGTCCTACTAGGTGTGCCTGGGTGACTCTGTCGGTTGAGAGTCTGACTCTTGATGTCAGCTTGGATCATGATCTCAGGGTAGTAAGATCAGGCCCCACATTGGGCTCCATGCTCAATGCAGAGTCTGTTTATCCCTCTCCCTCCCCCTGCTTGTGCTCTCTTTCTCTCTCTTAAATAAATAAATAAATAAATAAATATCTTTAAAGTCCTACTGGAGTACAGAGAACTTGTTAATTCTAGCTAATTTTACTAACCCTAGTTTTTCCATGTGTATGTGGAGACTACATTAGCCCTGTCTTCTAGAGTTTTTTAAAAAATTCTTTCAGAATGGGTGGCTGAGCGGATGATGCTGTTTCCATCACAGATGGCAAATACTGAAGGAGGGGCAATCTGGGGTTGGGGGGGGCTAATAGTAAGTTCAGTTTGGGATACTTAGAACTTGAATTACTGGCAGAACTTCCAAGCTAGAAAGATTTAAACTGTGCTTACTAGTAGAAGAGTCAGGGATAGATTTCATTATGTCTGAGTCATAAGCTGGTCCTTGAAATCAATAGTGCTATCACCCAGGGAGCACCTTCAGATCAGGGTTTAGGCAAAGAAAGATGGAAAACCAGCCTGAAAAGGGGCAGTCAGTGATGAAGAAGAAGAAGGATCAATAGGGAGGAAATGGGGGGTGAAGGTAGGGGATTGGGGAGAACAATGCAACAAACATCAAGAAGGAAGAGACCTGGGAAGAAAGGCTAGATTTGGGGATTCAGAGGTCATTATGACCTTTGCTAGAGCAATTGAAAAATCATCTCCCATTTTCCATGGAAACCCATCCAGGGCCTGGCCAATCCAATTGCTGCAACAACAGGTAAAATTACTTGCATGCAACTGTTATCTATAGATATCTTTATATTTCCCGTTTCTGCTTATATGATTATAATGATTCATTGTTTCAGTTCCCGTTACTGTTTTGCGTTTCCACTGGGAGAGATATAGGAAGCTGGTAGGAAAGATTTGGTAAGGAATTTAAGCTAAAACTGGAAACAAGACTATGTTTAATATAGGTGAAATGGAGGGGGGGGGCTGTCATGAGATATCTGAAAAGACAAAATTGTAGATGTCTAAAAGCAAAATGCTGCAGAAACGGTAATTGGGCTGGTTTAGTGGTGTTGACTGAGGATTCTTTTATGATAGCCATTAGTAATAAAGCTAGAAAGCTAGTTGTGACAGAATATGGAGGAGCTTAAATGCAAGATTCAGCATGTTTGAGTCTTCTCCTGTAGGTAAGAAGAACCCCTGAGGACTAGGAAGGAAAAAAGAGCCAGGATAAGACTATCATTAATCTAAGGATGGTGTTTGGCAGACTGCAGGCAGCAAGGTGTGTTAATTTGAAACCCTGTTCCAGTTAGGGAAGGGGAGGACGAGGCTCTATCAAGTGGAATCCTCATCAATCAGACAGCATGCAGGGGTGGCCCAAAACACTGAAGAACAGGTACTCTGAAAGACACTCAGAATCAGAGCCTGCTAGAACATCCAAAATCAGTTCACCCACCTAGGAAGCAAGATTGATTGTAAGAGTCAAAGTATAGAGTCAAAACAGGGTAAGAGAAACCAAGACATCCAAAGGGGATGGACATGACAGGAAAAAGGAAGGATAAAGAACCCCCAAGTCCTAGCACAGGTACTGAGATAATAAGCTGCCACAGTCCAGTGGTGAGAGTCAGAGTGGGGATGGGGTTGCAGATGAGATATATTTCCAAGTAATAATATATGAGATGTGTTGGCTGTGAGACACCCAAAAGAGGGACTTTTGGACATAGTGACTACAAAAATGGTGATGCCCTTAATAGAAATGGGGTGAAAAGTGGAAGCTAGTTTTGATAGGTGACAGGAAGTGAAGAATTTGGCTTTGGACATGTTATTTTGAAGTGATGCTAGGTCCAAGTCAAAATGTCTTCAAGGCCATTGAAGTGTGAGATGAGAGATGAGGATTGGAGGCGGGCACTGCTTGTGTAGCTATACCGGATGAAGGTGTTGAAATGCACAAAATTTCAAAGAAGCAGAGGCTAAGAAAAGAGAATAATCCAGAGCCCCAACAAGACTCTGAGATAAAAGGAGGAAAGAAGAAATAGAACAAATTGAAGAGGTAGGAAGAAAATGAAAATAGACTAATGTCGCAGAACCTCGAGCAGAATATATCAATGATGGTCACTAGGTCAGAGTAGATGCTGTGGGATTAGAGCATCAAGCACTCACCAGCATGTCTTCTCGCCCTCCCTACATCCTCCTCCTCCACCCATTATTTCCCAGCACTTCCTCCTGTAAGTAACTCCCTCCCTAACTTGGTCAGGGCATCCTTTGCCTCAGAGGATGGTAGGGATGTAAAAAACGAAAGGTCAACGTTCATATTTTGAATTCCGAGGTAGGCTCCTGAAACTTGTAGGTTTTGAATTTAAAAAGGCCCAGCTCTAGAAGAATTGAGGCTTGAGATTTTTTTTCCAAAAGAAAGCCAGAGTAATAGCCACTTACCATCCTCTGGGGAGAAGAGTTTCAAGAGTGAAAGGAGAAAGCTCATTCTCTGGTGGGTCCTCACAAGAGGTCTCTTTCCTGACCCCTCTAGCAGCTGGTCTTGGGAAAAGGTGACAGGTAACAAACCTGCCACATAAACTTTGAGGGGTTTCCATGGAGGAGACTCGTGCCTGCTTCATAACAAATCTCTGGAAGTGAAACACAAGGGTTCCCAAAGAAGTGCCTTCGGCCAAAACAGAGTGAAGGCAGTGGCACAGAAAAGCCCAGTGACAAACTCTGGGTCATTCATCAGCCCTAGGGGTCATTCATTAGTCCTAGGGGGTTCCTCAATCCAAATGGGTCCCTTCTCTATGCCTGATGAATCCCTTCAGGCGCCCATTACAGAAAATCTGCAGTGGGTATGTCAATTATATGCACTGAGGGACAATGGCCAAACCTCCTCCTTGCTTCAGAGAATAAAGTATACAAAGCAAACAGCCAGAGGCCCAAATGGTCTTATAGACCTTAAAACAGATCCCATCTGCAGACATTAGCATGGATGGCTCAGAGCACCAGATGTGGACCTAGTGCATGTCAGCAGAGGCAATTACCAGCTACCTTAGAGAAATCCAGGCAAAATTCTCTGCTTATTCAAAACCATAATACCATATATAACCTTCCAGCACCTGCTCCCTCTCTATCCATGCTCAGATGAGACACCATCCTGGGGAAATTGAAGAAGGGACAGTGCTCTAAACTGGACTATGTTTAAACCTAAATGGCAGTGCCTGGGTGGCTCAGTTAGTTAAGCATCCAACTCTTGATTTTGGCTCAGGTCATGATTTCAGGGTCGTGAGATCAAAGCCTAACAACTATTTTGTTCCTTGAATAATTATAATATTCTACTTTTGATACAGACCAAAAAGGGCACAGAAATGCTAAAAATAAAATTGTAAAAATAAATAAAAATAAAAAACAAAAATTAAAATTAAAAATTTGTAAAAATAAAACTGTACCTAAGCAATAATGTAACAGTGCCACAAGGATTATATATGAAAATATGGGTGTCAGAAAAAAAAGTTTTTTTATCCTGTTGTATATAATTAAGTGGCACATCCACTCAATTTTCATTACTGCTTTCTTAATGACAGTTATAAAGGATGCCAAATATAATCTGTGCAGTTTAAGTATGTCAAATACCATTTAATTTCTATTCTAAGAATACAGGCATGGAATCTTCCAGAAACAAGTCAATTAAATGCTTTTGAAATTACTTGGACAAAGGATCGATTTTTACCCCCAAATTTTATATCAGGAAAGAAAGTGCTTTTTAAAAATCCATTACATAATTCCAGCTGAGGATCGTGAGTGAAGTGTAGTGATGATTTATTTTAATACACACAAAAAAAGCTTTATAAAGAAAATCTAACTCCATTAAAAAGAAAAGAGCATTGTGCTGCTTTAGTTTTGAGCATTGTTTGATTTGATAAATTTAAGAGGTATTCAGTCCTGTCATTCTCAGGCACCCCAACCAGATTGCAGAAATCAAGAGGGTTAGCATTCAAAGACTAGACAATGAATGCAGTCTTTGGCTCTGCGCTTTTACCCAGCAGAATGTTCCAGGAACCTCAACTCTCTTCTACCTTACTGTTAATTTCCTTACCAAACAGGGCACTCACTGAGGTGTTCAGGAAGTCTCTGTTCCCTGATAATTGCTTAATAGTCTTAGTCCTAGGGGGCTAATCAATCTAAATGGGTCCCTTCTCTATGCCTGATGAATCCCTTCAGGTGCCCATTACAGAAAATCTGCAGTGGGTATGTGGACTGCTTCAACATCTAGGACCCCCTGGGAGTAGACAGAGTAATAATTCTAAAATGCAAAAGGCATTTCTACTTCAAAAATCCACTATATTATATATTCTGCTAATACAGATTCATGATTTGCCGAAGCCTAGAAAGCTTATGCCCACGAGGGGGCTCCTGGAATATCACCACCGTGCTCCCAGCCTCTGCTTTTTCAGGGGCCAGAGGGAGGAGGGCCCTGTGCCTGCTGGAACTCCCAGATCGTCATCAGCAAACTCTCTTATTTTCCCAATCTCTTCTCTCAATATTTCCTTCACCTTCTTGCAAACCCGGTTCTTTCCTGAGATCCTCTCATATGGTGGTAGTTTTTCTTCCATATTCCCGGAAATAATGGGTCTGCAGCTAAAATAGGATGTGGGATAGGTGTCTTCTTTGCTTCACCTCCAGGTCATTCTCTTTTCCTCCTCCTTAAAAGTCTCTGCCTCTGAATCTCATATCATCTGACTATACAACCCAATACCTCTTCGTGTTGCAGTCATCCACCAGATGTTAATCCTTGGCTCCCTGTCAGTCTCTTCAACACTACTACTGTCTTAATTCTTAGGCACTTCGAAATCCATATTCCAATGATCCTTCCAATATTCTAGCATCCAAATTCCTTCTCTTCCTCTCCTCCTTGCCCATCACCTTACATCAGTGACTCATTCCTTTGCTATATTGTAGACCTCATTATTACCAAAACTACAACCCTTCTATCATCTAAATTTCTGGCATCCAACCTTCTACCACCACCTACTTTTCTAGCTCACTCTCTTAGATCCCTGTCTCCAGAGATCTCTGACCATATCAAAACCAATGATTTGTTGATTCTATCCCCTTTTCACTTTCCTTCACCTCATTTCAGGTGCTCATAGCCCCCTTTATCCAACTTAACATCCCTATTCAATCGTTACAATCAATTATCCTGTGTTCATGTTGAAGTCATCATAGTCCAGCATACAGCGTATATGCCTGCCTAAAGCCCAAAACCTGTTAAATCTAACTCTCCCTCAACAATATGCTTAAACCCCACCTCTAATCCATCACCAAACCTGTCTTCAGACTATATCCAGAATACAAATGATGTGAATCACTTGTACCATCAATACTCTGGTCCAAGCCATCGTCACCCTGGTCCAAACCATCATCATCTCTCTCTAGATAATAGCCTCCTGCCTGGTTTCTCTGCCCTTGCTCACCAGACTCTATTCTCCATATAGTAACCATAGTAAATCTGCTACCAAGGAAGTCAGATGATGTCACAACTCTGCTCACAAAATTCTAATCTCTTACTAGAGTAAAAAGCAAAGTCCTCACAATGACCTACCAGGGCCTATCAACCAAATATTTGTACTAAGTAATTATTTGTTGCAGGAACGTGTAAATGAATATTTATGAATAAAAAACTATTCTAAAAATGTATCCAAAGATGCCCTTTCTTTGCTCTCTTCTCTACAAAGTTTGGAGCTTTGGGCTCAAAGTGGAATATATCTGACATATTCTGCAGACCATTGGTGGAAATTTTTTCTTAATTTGACATGAACTCTGTGAGATCAAGGACAAAGTGCTGGTTATTTTTATAACCTTTTAATGTGATGCCTGTACAGAGTACACATTCATATTTGTTGTTTATACCACAAAATACCATATGTGAGGGAGGAAAGGATCCATGTACAATTAGTGAACCTGCCCAGGGTGGCTTGAGAAATGTATTAACTGATATTAAATAAATAAATCCTTACAGCTACTTATCCTAAAGGATACCGCAAAAAGCTATCACACGATAAAGAGCTTCCTCAGAAATCAACACCTGCTATTTGGAGTGCTTACTTCAGTGAATTTCCATTTGGGATCCATGTCTGAAACCCCAGTTTGGTTTTTCTGTCCTTGAACTTTTAATCTATATGGTACTTCTTTCCCAGTTGGCAGCACACAAGCTTCCTGGACTTCAGTGCCACTTGCTTTGGAGGATATTGCCTGGCTTCTTGGGATGACCCAAAGACTCTCCAAAGTGATTTTCATCTCTGTCGCGAAGTCTGTATTTTAAGTCAAGCCATCCTAAACGAATTCCTCTCAAACATGTTGGAATCCCATCCAGGTGTTATTGCACACTACAGTAACAAAGAGACAGAAACTTCATTTTATTTACATAAAATAAAAATATATATGCTTTGGAATTTACAGATACTTTCTGGAAGGAAAAATAAGACACTGTTAATAGTAGTAATCCTTGGCAATGACATAACCTATTGGCATAGAGGGCAAGAAAGCAGAATTCTGCTTCTCATTTTTATTCCTTTTGAAGTTTTGAATCATTGACTCTATGAGTTTATGAGCCCAAAATCATCCCCCCTGGTCAGGCTTAGTGGTCACTTCTGCTTCCCAGCCTGCATGTCCTTGTGATCTGAGCTCCTCTCCTTCTCCTTCCAGAGCCCTTGCCCAAAGCTCTCTTCAACTTGGGACGAAGGGTCTATTATTTTATATATTTTGAAAATAACTTAAGCACAAAACAGTATAAATCTTTGTAGAAGTTCTACAAATGTACTGTGTTACTGTGTTGGCATATCTAATCTCTCGTTCAAGCCCTTTCATAATAATAATAATGACAGCTGGCATTTACTGAGTCCCATCCAAGCGCTTTATATGTATTAACTCTTTGAATATTCACAAAAACTCTTTAAGGTGGCACTAATTCTGTCCCCATTGTTTATACAGGGAAATCAAGACACTGAGAACTTGAGTAACTTGCCAAAGAATTTAAGTAACTTGCTGGAAGGAGCAGAATCAGAATTTAAACCCTGGCATTCAGATGCAGAACCACACTCTTAGCCAGTAAGCTTTGCTCCCTCTTTTCATGCAAAAATTTAAAATACGTTTCTGTGAATTAAAAATAAAGAAATGACCTCACAATGGCTTTTACCTAGTTCACTGTAAGTTTTTCAAAGTAAAATTTTGGATAGCTAGTTTCTATTCCACGTGTTAGTTTGTTATAAATTGCTTTCCTTTTGTTTCTGCTTTATAGTATACTTAGGAAGTTAATTTTAGTTTTAGGAAGTATGTATATAAATTACAGTCTGATAGGACTAGGGACTGCTGGCTAGGGCAATAGTGCCCAGTTTTTTGGATTTCAAAAAAGCTGGTGCTGGCCATAATACTATGGAGATGTTATAGCATTTCCTCCATATTCTCACTGATCTTTTGAGATTACAATAAGATTGTTGTAACTCAGTATCATTTGAGGCTTTCTCTTTGCCTTGGGGATTTATGGAAACTTGGCTTGATGTCCTAATTTTAAGGCTTATGTGAGTACAGGCCCTCTCTCTATCCTTCCCGTGTCTCCACTCAGATTCCTGTACTGGGGCACAAAGTTCAAGTCTACCAGTACTTTCCATGAAAACAAAATAAAGCAACACAAACAAGTAGTAATTTTTCTAAAGATTTGGTGTCGAGCAAGTGGCATCTGTTGCCTATCACCAAGAGTAGAAGTCCAAGCACTTCTGCCCAATGCATCTTACTATCAGTCACCAAGGAAAACGCAGCATAGTCAAGCACTGGATGGAATAATGCTTTGCTCACACAGGGAAAAGACAGGCAAGATCGGCTCCAGTAGTGAGTAGCGGTCCCCCCTGGCCACGGAGTCCCTCTCAGCAGCCAACACAGGGAAACTGACCTGCATGCACCAGTCGTATGCTACAACAGAAGGACCTTTCCCAAAGAGGACAGATACAGTAGTGGGGCTGGCCAGGTGCCATATGACATCCATGCTCAAGCAGAACAAAGGAGTACACATTGAGTATAATACAAGGGAAGAGATTCCTACACAAGGTGATAAATTCAGCATGAGCTGTGAGTTCTTTTTATCACTTGTTAAGGAAGTGTGATTAAGGGCCATTCTTATGCAGCTGAGAGGAGATTGAAAGACTGTGTGCAGGAGACTGCCTTTCCAAACATTTAAGAATATCACGGGGAGGGGCACCTGGGTGGCTCAGTCGGTTAAACGTCCACTCTTGATTTTCAGGTCATGAGCTCAGGGTTGTGAGATGGAGCCCCACTTGGGCTCAGGTGCTGGGTGGGGAACCTGCTTAAGATTCTCTCTCTCCCTCTCTTTCTTGCCCTTTCCCCCTTAGGAAAAAAAGAAAATAAAAAAGAAATATCATTGGGAAGTGATCTTAAGACATAAAGTACAATCCAGTGCTAGGAGGCTGAGTGTAGGGTTGGGTGTGGGGGTTAAAGCAGAAAGGCAGGGATAGGAAGAAAGGGTAAGAAAATTCAGTGATAAAATGGGATATCAAGGTTAGAACTACTTGAGCTTTTTCCTACAGTGACTTAAAATATCTTAAGTGAAGGATAAATATAACAGACATGATAAATCATTTAAGTGGCTCAAATACTTCTTTTTTAACGCTGGAAATGCTTAAACACACACACACACATTATCTAAATGAAAGAAAGTATGTCATCATTCACTACATCTGAAAACACTAAGTTAGTAGCAAAACGTAGAGAAAAAAAGAGGGAGAAGGAGAATCTTAAGCAGACTCCCTGCTGATCACAGAGCCCAACATGGGGCTTGATCCCACGAACCTTCTTTGCCAAGATCAAGAGTTAGATGCTTTAACAACTGAGCCACCCAGGCGCCCTTCGTTTCTTCTCTGATAGGTCATTGTTAGTGTATAGAAACATTAGAAGAGACAAATCACTTCTTTTTTTTTTTTTTTTAAGATTTTATTTATTTATTTCACAGAGAGACAGCCAGCGAGAGAGGGAACACAAGCAGGGGGAGTGGGAGAGGAAGAAACAGGCTCACAGCAGAGGAGCCTGATGTGGGGCTCAATCCCACAACGCTGGGATCACGCCCTGAGCCGAAGGCAGACGCTTAACCGCTGTGCCACCCAGGCACCCCAAGAGACAAATCACTTCTTGACAGGGAGGGTTCAGCCTGTATTTTGTGTCTATTTCCATTGCATTTCTAATCTTTTCAGTAGTGGGAAAACAATTTGACACATATATTATCCATTGGTAATAATGATGTACATTGAATTGCACTGTGTTGTAGGCAAGATGTGTGCAAACGAGCTTCTTTTGCAGATGAGGAAATTAACTTTCTTCCCATGGTGTCTCAATGTTCGCAAATTTCAGAGTTGACAGTCAAACCCAACAAGGCAATTTTGTTTTCATCAGGACTACTTGACAATACTTCCCAAACTGAAAATCAGAGTGCAAGGTCTGATGGCCACAAGTTCTGGTCCTTTGACCTGAGAGGTCTGATCTAGTCCTTTAATATTGTAAATGGCCATGAACACCTTGATGCCCTAGGACAAAAGACAAAAACTCTCAGTCCTAATTGTGTACACCAAGAAGAGAGAAACACTCTCTTTTGGTCCACTTACAAATTTGAGTTATAACTGATACCAAGGTTTTAGAATTATGATTGTTTCACTAAGATCTTCTAATATAATAAACCAAAAAGAAAAGGATGAAGTAAAACCATTATGCAAATGTCTGGTTACTTAAAGTTATCTAACCATAAGGTAAAATTTTCTGAGAAATGATTCAGCAAAGTAGTTAAGATTCTAGAACTAGCATAGGTGCATTAGAAACTTGCCTCCACTGTATCCTCGCTGTGTGACCTTAGGTCAGATACTTATGCACTTTGTGCTTCAATTTCCTTATCTGTAAAATTAGGATATGGATAGGATCTGTCTTATAGGGTTGTTGTGATATTTAAATTAATTAATACACATAAAGTTCAGTACGAGTCCATTCTTATTTCATAAATATTGAGTGCTTACTATGTACCAGGTACTGGGGATGCAACAAAAAACAATAGCAAAAACAATGTTGTGTTCACGGAACTTACTTTTTAATTGAAGAAAGACCATCAGACAGAAAATATTAAAAACTAACTGGCAAATTGTATAGTTTGCTAGATGGTGATAAGTGGTATACAGAAAAAATAAGAGATGAAAGAAGCAATAGGAAGTCATGTGGTGTGGGGAACCGTAAGGGAAGGAGGTATTAGAGTTTTAAAGAAGATTGTCAGGAAAGGCATGAGTAAGAAGAGGATGTTGGAGCAAAAGTATGAAGAAAGTGAGGGAACAATCCATGTGGATATTTGAGAGAAGAGCTATCCATCCGAAGAAACATAAAGTCAAAGGCCATGAGAAAAGAATGAATGTGGCAGGATCTGGGAATCCTAAGGAGGCAGAATGAACAAGGCAGAGGGGGGTGGGTATAGTAGAAGGTCATAAAGTCAGAGGGAAGTGTTGGAGGTGGTGTGTGTGTGTGTGTGTGTGTGTACTATTATACACACATACATAAAGGCAGATTGTGTATAACAGTTGTAACCACTATAAAATTTGTTTTTTTTTTCTGAGTGAGATGGGAAGTTACTAGAGCAAAGAATGACATTATTAGACTCAGTTTTTAACAGGATCGCTTTAGCTGCTGTGTTGAGAACAGAAGTGGGCCCATGGCATGGAATCAGGGAGACCATCAGCAGCCTACTGCAATAATGAAGGTGAGAAATGATGTACTTGGACCAGGGTGATTGTGATGAAAGTAGAGAGAAGTGGTTGGATTCTGGATATGTTGTAAAGCTATAGTAACAGGAGGTGGGAGATGAAAGAAAGAAAAGAGTAAAGGAGGACCCAAGGTTTCTGGCCTGAGCAACTGAAAGGATTAAATGGCCATTGACTGAGGTTGAAAAGACTTTGAGGGGGCAGGCAGAAGTGGAGATGATCAGAAAGTTGGTTTTGGAATATTAAATTTGAGATGCCAGTTAGAATTTAGAGTGGAATCATCAAACAGGCAATTGCATACAAGAAGGTCTGAGGAAAGACCTAGGCTGGGAATATCAATTTGGAAAGACCAAGCTTTTATGGCATATAAAACAACAAGACTGGATGAGACTGTAAAGGGTCTGCAGAGAGAGAAAGGGTCCCAGTGCAGAGTCCTCTCTGCAGTCCTCTGTAGACTGTACCGTCTACAATCAAAAGTTAGGAAGACAAAGAGGAACCAACAGAAATGAGGTAGGAGTTAAACTGGGTTGTGTTGTTCTGCCGCCTTTGAGCTCAGGCTAATTTTAATATTAGACCTCTATATGATTAGTATCTGGATAAAATGAATCAACAACTAATTCTGGACTCCATCTGATTGTTTTTCTGTCTACTTTTAAGGGTTCATAAAATCCTCCTTCCCAAGGATGGCGCAAAGATGAAGTGAGACAGAGCCCAGAGGCAGGAGGTATTTTGTGTTCATAGATCAGTGAGGGTGAGGGACCAATGATACAGAATATTTGACTTAGCAAGTGTCTCGGAACACCCAGGAGTAGTACGACTGCTGTAGCTGCATCATGCTAAAATGGAGTAATCACAGGGAGCAGAAGCATTAGGGCAATATTGAAATTGTGGTTATTGGATTATTAGAAGGCTTAGAAATAACACATGTAGAGTTCAATTATGATTAATCACGGATTATGATTAATCACAGAGATAAGACGGAAGGAATTCAGCAAAAAAGCAAAACCATGAAAGATACCTAGATCATGAAAATATCTGGATGCACTACCTCTTTTCGATTTTCACGTCAACGGTTATAGTCATGTTATTACATTTGTGTCATTCTGAATTAGGAAGCTTGAGAGATGTTTTGTTCCTGATTTGTTTTCAGTGTATATTATTAAACATCTTCTCGGCACACAGAAATGCTATGGATAAATAAGAAAAATATGCTACCGGAGACAGAAAAGCTCGGTACCTTTTGCTATTCAAGTATTTATAGAACAAGTAAACCATGCTGTTTTCTTCTTATCTATTATTATTCTCATAAAGAGTTTTTCTCCATGCCTTTTCCATCATGACAGGAGACTATTTAGCTCTTCAAAGGGAATTAAAGTAATTTTTTGATGTTTCAGGACAAAATGGTTCCTACTAGTTTGGAAGAGGAAGAATTCAGGGCCAAAAACAGCCTATTTGGTTACCTTGGAAGATCAAATAAAAATGTCTCAGCTCTCTATTTCCATTGTCTAAGAAACAAGTCTCAAGGGTTTCATTGACTTCCAAAGTTAATCTCCACATTTTAGTCTCATTTTTTCCTGATTCATTGAGGAAGCATATTTTAACTTAAGAGACTCTACAAAGTAATGTCAACAACAAATAGATTTTTACTTCCAGTGTGGTTTTTGGTAAACATAGTCTGACTACAATATGCAGTTGGAGAACTGGCTATGATTAAGAGAAGAGAATATTAAGCAAAGGCCAGTGATTCTGACTTCCCTGTTCTAAAAGAAGTAAGAAGGCCACAACATACAGTAATCATACTAATGGTAATCCTCAATGTTTAGCATCACTTGTATGCCAAGGGCTATATTTGAACTCTACATGTGTTATTCCTAGATCTTACACTAATCCAAGGTAGCTATTATTTTATATTTTCTAAAGATGGAGAAACTGAAGTAGGGAGATTAAGCAATGTGCCCAACGCAACACACCTAATAAGTGGCAGAGCTGGGAAATGAAACTGCTCTAGTTCCTATCAAAATAGGTTTTAAAAAAACAGGTTTGGTCATAGCTGCTTTTTCTGTATTACATTACTTCTATAATACATTACTTTTACAAGAGAACCTAATTTTTTAGACTTTTGGTGATCCAATAATTTATTTACCTCAATTACACAAAAATAATAGTGTATAGGAGGGTCAGGAATCCAGACTTGAAAACTCAAGTGTACAAAGTACGTGTAAATTCTTTATTTTGGTTATAGCTATTCTAGATTTCCCTTGGCCCCCTCATCCACTGGTAAGTAGGAACAAAAGTCCAACACATTTTAAAGCTTAGTATCACACAAACATTTTAAAAACTCATTTGGGAAGTATCCAGGATCTCTTTTTTTAAAGATTTTACTTTTAAGTAATCTCTACACCCAATGTGGGGTTTGAATTTAGAACCCAGAGATCAAGAGTCCCATGCTCTACTGACTGAGCCAGCCAGCGGCCCCATCAGTATCTCTTAGATAAGCTTAGCTAGTGTCTCAAAGAGTCTGCCCCTGTTTCTCTCCTAAAATGGTCTCCCAGGGTGTGGCCTGTGGGGGAGGTGCCAAGGAAGGGTTGGAGTCTTCAGACGCCAGGTCCTGTGCTTCCTCTGGTCCCTGGGAGATAAGCTTTGTTCAGCTGCAGCTTGACTTTGAGCTGCTAGAAGAACCCAGAGTCTGCTGAGGGTATAACTCATGATCTGAAACCTATCGGCTTGGTCAGAGAGAAGTCCTTCTTCCTAAGCCTCATCTCAGGCAAGAGAATGACACAGATGTGTCCTTCTTTGATGACCCAGGGCTACTTGATTGTTCTCCTTTCCTGATTCTCAGATGTAACACTTATTTCCTTTCAGGAAGACTTCCACCTTGGTGTGGCAGTCTTGCCCCCATTTCTGTGGTTATCACCACTGATAAGACTTCCCATCTATTGTCTCAGTCTGGATTGACTAGGGGACCCAGCAGACGCCACTGATGAAGGACTCAGATCCCTAAAACTACCCTTGGACACAGGTGGCACCTGGTGAGACAGGGTCTGTTCGTTGTAGGACTCCTATTTAGCATCATGCCACATCCCTTCTGGGTGTGTGCCTCTCTGCTTCCTGCTACAGCAGTCCCAGCTAGCTCTGCCCGCTGCACAGATGCTCTGTGGCACAGGTGAGGCCCACCTACTCACAGGCATCTGCTGTAGCTCTTGGGAATAGTGAACTCGCAGGCAAAGTTCCTGCTCTTAGGCCCCCCGGCTCACTGTAGTAACATCACCTCTTCCCCCTATTCTTCTTCCAGTAGCCCCACGGCAGGTCAGCAAGCCATGAATCAGCAGACGACCACAAGGCTTTGAGATATCAGTCTGTCTACTGGCTATGCCACGAACTTTAGGGGGGATTCCCTTGAGCTTCCTTCCCTCAGCTTTGGGGAAAGAACTATCGGAGCACCTCCCTTCCTTCCTCTATGGGGAGAGGAGGAGGTAACTGTCCCACTTCCTCTTATCTGTCTCACCGGTAAAGTTTTTCCCTTTCACAGGAAAACAAACTGGAAGTCTCCTGCCACGACCCAGGCCTTTGGTAAATGCAGCATTAGACAACTGAGTAACTTAACTCTCAAAAATATGTTATTTCTTTTGTAACCCCATGCACTATTTGTAATCTTCTGGAGCTAGAAAAGATTTCTTTTACGACTTCACACTGCCTTGTTACTCATTCAAAATGATGACAAATATTTAGGATTCAAGACATTTCATTTATTTTACTCTAATTCTTAATCTAACCGTGTTTTGTTTTGTGTTTTGCTGCTGTTGTTGTTGTTATTCCTTAGCAGAGTCCCTACTTTATTTTTCTCCAAGCGGTAAGGTTCCCATTATAGTTACAGAGAGTTTGAACACTTATCAAACGAACTCCTGATAATCATTACTGTTATTATAACTTAATGGGTAATTTTGATCAGCTACTCTTTGTACATAATATATTTCTTCATTAAGCAAGCACGGAATCATAAAGTGCAGGCCTAAAAGGGATTTTAGACATTAACTCATATGAATCTCTTATTTTACAAATGAGAAAACTGGAACTGAGAGTGGTTAAGTAATTTGGCCAGTGTTATATTGCTAGCTCATTACCAGAGTTTGGTCAGGACTCGCCAGTCCTTCAGAGCACTTAAAAATATTGAAGTTGGAATTATCTGTGTAATTTTTCATGTATAGTCTGACTTCCCTCACCCTCAACATACTAAATTAAGCTCCTTCAGGGAAGCAACTGTCTGCTTTATTCTCTTGCATCCCTAATGCTTAGCATAGGCTAATGCACAGAATAGGTACTTGGCAAATATCTGTTAAATAAAGGAGTAAATGGATGGATGGATTCAAAAGATATGTATACAGATTCTACTATGCTTGGTTTGGAAACTACAAAGCCGAGTAAGACCAGATCCAGAAAAGAGGTAGACAGAAACCAAGGGCTGTGGGAGCCCCCCAAAGAATGATTCACTGTAGGAATCGTGTTTCTTCTTCTCCTGGATTGGGAAGGCAGCCCTGGGGGAGATGGGCTGAGAGCCTCAGCCCTGGAGCCTTTCATCAGCTCCTATAAGATCCAGGACACAGATCTGTACTCAAGAATTTACACACCATTACCCTCCAGACAATCGCATATTGCATTTTTGTTCTGTTTTATTCTAGAAGAGTGGCTCATAGTGTGTTAAAAATACACCAGCGTGTCCATAATCTCAGTGGAACAGGTGACTCACAGTTCAAACCACGCGAAGGGAAATGATTATAAGTCAGCTATGAACTTATGGTTCCAGAATAATACAGGGCAGTAGATTGCCTAGTTCAGTGAAGACACTGGCAGAATCTTTTCCATATATGGTTCACAGTCATGTGTAGAAATGATTTCCCAGGCTCCTTAGGATGCCTAGATGTTGCCATATAGTGTTGTAATAGTGGCGAGGTTATGTAATTGTCAGGTTGAATTTTTTTTTTTTCCATTAACCTAAGTATCATGGGAGAAAGATGAGATTCGTTCTTCCTGTCCTCAGGTTTAAATTTTCAATCATGGGAAGTCAGGAGCCATAAAAAAGGAATGCAGTTAGTTTATATAAACCACTCAACAAATTACTCACAGCATCTGTTCTCCTAACCACTAGTGAAAAAGTGGTATGTGCCACTAAAGAAGGATGAACACTCCTCTCAGCGGCATCAGTTGTACCTAGCCGTGAGACCTACCTTCTCTCTTTCGAGAGGGTGCCTAGGCTGGAAACTATTCATGGCTGAGGTGGAAGTAAGGATTCAACTGCTAGATGTAAATATGGTTGAAATAGAAAACAAACTTAAATAGTTATATCACTAGTCACTGACACTATCCTGGCTCAACTATTTCAAGATGAAATGCCTCATATAGACACTCGGCAGTGGACAGTGGCCATCAGCATACCATTCATTCTCCATGGGTCAGGTGAATAATATAGGCCTTCTACATAGAATAAAATAATTCAGAATCCTGGTTAAATAAAGATATCAGAGAAACAAAAAAATAGTAAGTCAAATCTTAGAGAATGGGGGAAATATGTAGCAGAGATATCCCTTACAAAAATATTTGCTGTTAACAGAAAGAAAAAAATTCTAGAGAACTTGGAAAGTAAAGAACAAAGTCTGTGGCAGGCTCAGGAAAACAAAAAGGGAATATTTATGGTATGTAGTCTGTAGCCCAGCTGACAGAGACAGATAAAATGATCAAGATTTTGAAATTTAATGTATAGAGACGCTAAATCAACAGTATTTAAAACTTTCTAGCAACAACCAAGGAAGAAACTGTATAGCAAAGCAAACAGAATTTCATTGGCTTCATTTCATGGAATGCAAAAATATACACCTGTGCATTAGGATTAATAGAGTAGAGTTGCTCACGGAGCTCACTGAAGTAATTTGTACATATCCATATGTACATTCATATTGTATATCATAATTCATTCATACTCATAGTAACGAGAAAGTGGAGATGATGGCCATTCCTGCAAAAGAAGGTACAAATGGCAGCATTGGTGGACATCTAAAACTACCCAGGGCTGTTCACTGGTTTGTTCCAGCATCTTCCAGTCCTTGCCTTGTTGATAACTCCTATGAAAGTGGTGACAGTTATCATCAATTCGTATTCATTTGTTAAAGAGCCTAGGAATTTGATAGAGATCTATGAGCTTTACTAGTATTCACAAACACAGAAATTGAAGTTACTTCGTCAATGAATAATTCATTAGGTATTCCTAAACTTTGGAACAATGGGTACCAAACTGCTGCTATGAAAAATATTTCTTACTTATGAAGATTCAACATTATTTATTGGTTGAGTGGTCTAGTGGCATATGAAGCAAATGAAATTACCAGTGAAGTCCATTCTTTCTTCAATAATTAAAACAGTTTAAAGCTCCAGAGAGTTACATCTTTTCAAGCATTAAAGACTTTTGAGAGCTGGTTTCAAGGTAAAATCAGCCACCAATCTATTTGCCAAGAACCAGGATAACAACTGAAGCTTAAAAATGCTCACTTCAAAGTTGTTCGTAAGCATTTTTATCAGCTGGTTTTTATGTTGGGTTCATTATCACTACCTCTAATTTACGTTGAGACATAGAAACAGCTTCCTGAAGACAGTAAGAATAAAGTAAAAGGGGTGAAGTGAGAGAGCAAGGGCTAACTGAGGGTTGGATACGGGGAAAAGTGGACATTCCTGCTTTTTTTTTTTTTTTTTTTTTTTTAGATTTTATTTATTTCAGAGAGAGAGCTGCCCACACACGTGGTGGGGGAGGGGCAGTGGGAGAGGGACAAGGAGACTCCCCGCTGAGCATGGAACCTGATGCTGGGCTGGATCCCAGGACTCTGAGATCATGACCTGAGCTGAAATCTCAGGCTAAACCGACTGAGCCATCCAGGCGCCCCTGGGCATTCCTGTTCTGAAGTCTATTAGCTGCTTTTCATTTCAGAGATAAGATTGTTCCACCAGCTCTTCCATAAGCTGGAATGACAAACTGTTGTCACAGTTACAACATTTAAGTGCACAGATATTAATTATCATTCCCACCCTAGTACTTGATGTGACTTGCCTTATAAAAACATCATTTAAAAAAGTTTGAACAAAATGCTACGTGATTTTACGGGAAGCAGTTATTTCGTGCTGCGGCAACATAGGAAAGCTTCATGAAGGAAACTGTATTTCATCAAGACACCTTGAAGCGGGAAGGATTTAGACATGCAGAACTGGGGATGTTCCAAGCAGAAAGAAAAGCCCGAGCAAAGGCAAGGAGGCATTAGGCATTAAATGTATCCAAGGAACAGGAAGCAAATCAGTTTAATTTGCACTTACATTGTGGGAGAGAAAACAGTGGATAATTGGGATCAGGGTCTTAAATAATAGAATGAGGAATACAGTAAGCAATGAGCTAGGATTTGGAGGCAGAGAATTAGGTCGGTTCAATTCTGCACTTACCAGCTCAATTAACCCTCACAATAACTCAATGAGGTAAAGGTTAATATTCCCATTTTTATAGAGAAAACTGAGGCTCAGACAGATGATTAAGTTGTGGATTTCAGACATGTGAGTAGGAAGGACACAAAACTAACAATCAGGACTCTTTCCCCTCTGTTTTATTGTCCCTTGCTGCACTGTCATCTTTGGTTTAGTAGCCTTTTCCTCTGCGCAGACCATGAGCATTTTGCCACACTGGCTGTGTCTTTGTTTCCTAAAAACCTAGCACAGTACTTGGCATATAGAATGTGATCGATAAATGTTAGCTGAATGAAAGAATGACTATCTAGTAATCCGTTTTAATGGCAGAAGTGGAGCATAGGAGAAAGCCCAAGGCCGGAGATATCTATATGTAGGAAGTCGTCTGCTGAGGAGTTACTGGTGTAGCCATAAGATAGATGAGTTGAAAGGTATTTATAATAAATTCAAAAAGCATGTAATGAATACACTGACTTTAGGGTGAGCACAGAAGACTTTCTCTTTCCACTCATACTGAATGGCAGCTACCAAGTCCAAGGATATCAGGATGACTGTCTCTATGAAGCCATCAATGCCATGTTAAGAAACATCTTCTTTTGAAAGTGGATACTCAGGATCATGGAGATACACAAAAACCACCTCTTCTCCTTTCACAAAGGCAGTTCCAAGGCTGGAGCTTCCGAAACTTCATTAGCATGAAATTTTCACAAATAATACCTGCCAATTTCTGAAACTTACAAATGAGAATGTTGTGGAAGACAAGAGAAACACAATTCAAAATTTCTTAAAAGGAATATGCAGTGGTCTTCTGCTGTATTTTCTGGAGATGAGAGAAGCGATGACCTCTGGGAATCCATTTGGAGCTTATCATTTGAAAATAGATCAACTGATGTGACACTTTGTTTTGCTTTAAATAATGGAAGTGTAGCAATGATCAACAGGTTTTTAGAAAGGCACGAACAAGGTCATAACAACCTCTTTCTGTCCTGTCGCTTATGATTCTGTAAAACCAACGACCAGAGACAGCTGAATAAAAGACACCTAGCACCTAGCACCAATTATCAGGGATTAGAAGACACTCTCTTATTTGTTTGATTTAAATTGCACTCTGTTTTCTAGCTACAGGCATGGGAGATAATAGCAAAGGCAACTGAAATGCTCAAGCACCAAATTACAGTCATGAAAAGAGAAACTTGCGTCTATAACTTGATTTAATTAGTCCCCTGCCCCCCCATTAGGCTAGTCAGTATCAATGGGTTTTGAAAATGATAATCCTAAAAAATAATAGAGCAAATAAATTCACAAATTCAAAGCACACCGAACAATGGGCCTGTAAATGCTCACAAAACAGAAGTGACATTTAAATTTATTATGAATTACTCAAATCATCATTTTAGAATATTCATTATATACATGGCACAGAGGTAAGCTACACAGGGGTACTATGAAGATATATTTTGGAGTCTGGAACAGATGATACAAACGAATGTACATAAATAACGTACAAAGTACGTTAGAGATTCAAGAACATTTTAGAAAGCACAAAGGAAGAAATTACTTAAATTCATTAGGGCTGAATACAGATAGCTTTTGTGAAGAAGGTGCATTAAGCAAATCCTTGTAGATATGGGAATTTTTCACTAATTGAAAAACAGAGAAAGCTAATTATAAGCTGAAGGAATAAAATAAGGGCTTAGAAATAAAAAAGTATAGGATGCATAGCTTACACATGATCAGTAGAGCAAAAGATATAACTAGTAAGGTAAACTGGAATGAAATTAGAGAGGGCATGGAACTCTATGCTAAAAAAACAGCAATTTACACTCTATATCAGTGCTTTCCCATAGAATTTTCTGTAATGATAGCAATGTTCTATATCTGCACACATGGCTGTTTAGAACTTAAAATATGGCTAGTTCAACTGAGACACTGCAGTTTTAATTTTATTGTATTAAGATTATTATTAAATAATGTATCAAATTTAAATAGCCACATGTGGCTAGTGTATACTGGCCAGTGCAGACAATGGTAGCCACTAAAAGTTTTGAGCAAAAGAGTGACATGATGGGAGAAATGCTGTAGTGTTAGTTTTCCTTTGCACAATCTAAAATGTTGATTTATTTGGGGAAGGGACCTCTTTAAATTCATCACTGCCCATGTAATCTTTAGTTTTATGATTTCATCTAATTATAAAAACAGTGTGGGTGTTCATTAATTCTATTGCAGAAGAACAATTAATAGAGGAAACATGGGTAAACGGAATAGATTTAAGAAAAAACACCAGCAGATGGTAAATTCTGGTAAGTTTTAAAAATTTCTAGCACACCAACATGAATGCCTTGTGACTGTAGAGAAACAACACATTTCATTCCTTGGATGGAAAGATTATATCTTACTCATCCTAAGCTGATTAAAGTATGTATTACTAATAGTTTGCTCATGAGACATATAGTAGAAACACAAAAATAAGCAATATAGACACTCACAAGGGCTTACTGGTTCTTACACATATGTGTGATTAAGAAATTTTAGGCCTCTAGGCTCACAGAATTGCCATTTGTCAATAATGATAAAAAAGAATAATAAAAACTCAAATGTGTTATTTGCATTCAGCGAAAACAAAAAAATTAATTGATGTCGTATGTTTCTTTTTCTCCGGGGATTATATGAAACTTAAAAACGTTTTTACCTCAAAGCATATGTCAGAATACTTATTTAAATCAAAATGAAAATGCTTCTTTATATATTTTAGCTATAGCTTTTAAATTTAGAAATTAAATTTAGAAAATTTAGAAATTACATTTAGAAAAATAAGTCAGACTGAGAAAGACAAATACCATATGATTCCATTCATAAGTGGAATCTAAAACAAAAAAAAAACCCCAAAAACAAATGAATAAACAAACAAAAAAGCAGAATCAGAACTATGAATACAGAGAACAAACTGATGGTTGCCAGAGGGAAGAGGGATGGGCCGAATGGGTGAAAGGGAGTAGGAGATACAAACTTTCAGTTATGAAATAAATAAGTCATGGGAATAAAAGACATAGCATAAGGAATTTAGTCAATAGCAGTGCAATTGGACTGATGGTAGCTACACTTGTGGTGAAATGTGTAAACTTGTCAAATCACTAAGTTCTACGCCGGAAATGAATGTAACATTGTGTGTCAACTATACTCAAAAAAAAAAAAAAAATTTAGAGGTTCCTTGGAGTTCAAGGAACTTATTTATATTTATCATAGACAACTTAAGTTGACCGATAAAGACAAGCTCTAATGGAATTACAAATTTCCCGTTGGTAGGTAAAATAATTATGCAGATGAATGAACATTGAAATTCTAAAACATTAAGTTCCAAGTACGGCCCTGAAACGAGTGGAAATTCCTCTCTTCTACTTGCACAACAGTTTAACTTTGTGAAACATGTAGGTTAACCTAAGGTGTAGGTTAACTTTGGAGTTACGATGGCTGCCGTAGGCCAAAGGTAGTGGATGAAAACAGACATGTGGTCATTAAGTAGCAGGGAGAACTCACCATATGCCACACTCCCTTCAGAGCAAGTCCGACTTCCCTTCTATGTTATCTGCTTTTGTACGTTAGTAAACTACTTGTGGCCAATTAGTTAATAGTCTCCTACTCTTCTCAGGCCAGAAATCATGCAGTCATCTTTGGTATTTTCTTTCTCTCACGCACCATAGCCAATCTGTCAAGAAATACTGCTTGTTCTATCTTCAAAATAGATCTAGAATCCAACCAGTTCTCATCTCCTTTACTGACTTCAGCTCTCATTTGAATCACATAGCCTCCCACTGTATGCCCTGCTCCTACATTTGCTCTCTTACTGCTTCCTTAAACAGCAGAGAGACGTTCCTCTTAAAATGTAAGTCAGGGGGCGCCTGGGAGGCTCAGTCAGTTAAGCATCCAATTCTTGATTTCGGCTCAGGTCATGATCTCAAGGTCCTGGTGATCAAGCCCCTCGCTGGGGATAGTCTGCTTGAGGATTCTCTCTCCCTCCCCCTGCTCCTGCTTGCACACACACTCTCTCTCCCTCTAAAATAAATAAATGAAATCTTAAAAAAAATAAGATAAAATATAAGTCAGATCACATTAGTCTTGGCTCAAAACCTTTCACAAATTTCCAGTTTCACTCAGAGTGAAAGTCCAAGAACTTAACACAGTTCACAAGGTCCCATGTGATTCCTCTCTGCCCTTCTCCATCATCACCCTGCTCGAGCCACACCAGCCCTCTTGCTGTTGCCAAACATGTCAGGCATCCTCCCTCCCTAGGACATTTGAACTGGCTGCTCCCCCAGAAATTGGCAGCGTTATTTCCCTCACTTTCTCAAATCTTTGCTGGAATGTCACTTTTTCCATGATACATTTGTCACTCTCTATTTAAAATTGTAACCAGCCTCTGGCCCTCCTTATTCTCCTCTACTTTTTCTTTTCCCATGGCATTTATCACCCTCTATTTTATTTATGACCTACGTTACTTATTGTTTCCCCCTCCTAGATGTATGTTCCATGCATTTGCTTTATTCAGGTAAGTGCCTAGCAGCACATCAGTGTCAGGAATGCCTGCTGTTAGTAGGTATGCAAGAAATAATTGACCGAATGAATTATCATAAAAGAATATTTTCATTGTAATGTGTGCAGCCTAATTGTATATTTATAAACCATTATATTTCTAGATATTACAAAGACATTGCTTAAGCTAGAGTTTCTCTGCACCTAAAGATACTCCCACATGATAAATAGGAATCCCTATAAATGGCATTAACTCTTTCAAGTCATCATGATGTAACTTTAAAAGGCTTCAATATGTTTGTTTTAAATATATATATATATATATTAGAAAGTTTACTTTTTCCTGCTAGGGTATCTTCTGAAATTTCTTTGGCTGAGTCTTACACATTCTATAGATACAGATATACATGGTTCATTCTTGTATTCATGTGTATCTATTTTAGGCCAGGCATTGTCCAAAGCACTGTGAAAATAAAGATTTCTAGGACATGGTCCCTGCTTATGAGGAGCCCAGAACTTCACAGTGAGAGAGACTCGGCTACAAATTATCAATCACAAACAACACAGTTTATAGCAGCAATTGGACTTGAATGCAATCTTAAAAGCACAAGCAAAGGTCCATGCATCGCAAATTTACTTTTAATCTGCTTATCAAGTGACAAAATAGCATGGAACATTTAGCAAGGCATGGAACTTAAGAATGAGATGATGTGGGATCTGAATCCCACACTTTACCTTCTTGTACTTTTTAGTATATCTCTTTATTAAAGGATAACATATATACACACAAGTGCATGTCCTATTTGTACAGGACAAGATGAGCATACCCATATAACCTGCATTCAAATCAAGGAGCAGAACATGAGCAGTATCCCCCAAGCCGTCCTTGAGCTCTCTATCATTTCACTCGCACATGGGGAACCACAGTCCTGATTTCTAATGCCTTGATTAGTTTTGTCTGTTTTTCTGCTTTATATAAATAAAACCAAATAGTTTGTAACTTTTGTGTCTGGTGCTTACTCAATATTATGTTTGTGAGACCCATCCATATTGTTACATGTTGCTGTTGACTGTTGATTCTCATTGCTCATTGTATTCCATTTGTGACTATAACATCATTTGTGTTCTACTGTTGGTGAACCCTGGAGCAGTTTCCAGTTTGGGGCTATTAAGAATAATGCTTCTACAAAGATTCTAATACATAACTTTTGATGAATGCAAAAATACATATGTTCAGCTCTAGTAGCTATTTTCAAACAATTTTCCAAAGTGGCTGTACAAGTTTGTATCTCCTAAGGGGTATGAGTTCTCATTACGCTACAGCCTCGTTACCATTGGTATTTATTGTCTTTTTTCAATTTAACCATTCTTGCGGGTATATAGTGATACCACATTGCTTAATTTGCATATTTTTGATGATTAATGAAATTATTGCTTTTCATATATTATTGCTCATTTGAAGTTGGATTTGGAGAGCCTCTTTTTGAAGTGTCTGCTCAGGTCTTTTGTCCATTTTTCTATTGGATTGTCTTTTTCTTATTGATTTGTAAAAGTTTTCTATATATTTGAGTCCTTTATTGGATGTATATATTATAAATTTATCTTCCTATTCAATAAGGTGCCTTTGGTTTTCTTAATGGTGTCTCTGAGGAACAGACGTTCTTACTCTTAATGTGGTATGATTTGTAATTCATTCTTTTAATTACATAAATTATTAACATAATTAAATAAGTTGCTGTTTCATAGCTCCTCAATGAACTCTTATAAAGCCATTTAAAAAGATTACTATGTAAAGCATGGAAATGTATGTAATTACAGTTGTGAAAATGTTTCTGAAAATCTATGTATCTGAAAAAAATGGAAGAGAAAACAGCTTAAAAACAATTTTTAAGGGTGGTGAAGAAATATTGAAAGAAAGTCTATTTTTAAAACTTTCTGAGTGCTTTTTACCATATACATATTTCTATGAGTCATGTGCCTTTGTGTCCCCATCATAACAATCTTCCCCCACATATCTACTTCTATCATGTTGCTAAAAAAAATTATTACATTTACCTGTACTTAATTATCACAAGTCCATCTCTCTCTACCAGACAGTGAATCCCTTGAGTCTTGCTCTTTATATTCCCAGCTCTGGTCACAAGTCTGGAACATAAAAGGTTATTTTGTAATCGTTTAATGAATGAATGCATTACTTGATGAATAGATAAATAAACGGGATTTTTCCAAATCTTAGCTATTCTGTCTCTCTATATATGATATACTTGGAAATTTTCCTAATTCTTTCAGACATTATGGAAGAGTTTTTAATCTCCTACCTCTAAGTCCCTCTAATTTAGGACTTCCTAGATGTCTTTGAGATCCAGAATTCAAATGTCTGGCTCAGACACTCAGCCAGTGTGGGGAAAAGAATAGAGCATAGGGAAATTCTGCTTTGGCTGAAGAACTGTGTTACACACCATTATTTCAGCCTGCATTTACCCCAGATTTCACAAATCAGTGTGTATATTCCACATTTACAAAAAAGTAAAGCCTCAGAAAGACCTAAAAAAAAAAAACCCAATGTAAACAAGAGGCACATTTACTAGGACAATATATAGGCATATCATAGGTCTTACACATTTAGGGTTTTTTTTTTTTTTCTGGGTAAATGAAATATTTACAAATGGCCCAAGCTATAAAAATGGCCCAGTTGCTCACTGTCCATTTGTACTTCTTACAGACTCTCCAGTTGAATGGGAGTTCCCTGACAGCAGCAGTCATGTCTGTCTTATTCCCTGCTGCATCTCAAAATCTAGCACACTCTCCTACGGTGGGAGCAAAAGAGATTCTATCTGGTGACACCAGACGTGCACTAATCATCTCCATTGGTTAGAGCTTGCAGGACTGCATCCCCGAGTAAACAAGGAGCAAAGAGCATGAACCTTTTATATATACCATCCTTAGAATTTCATATCAGGCAATGATATAAAAGCTTTCCCATGGCAAGCATGTATTTGTTGTTCTTCGTCCTTTCTCTTTCCCCTCTTACAAACCACCAGCTGGGCTTTTAAGCACTATCCTTCCATCACACAGCCTTTCTCTACCTAGCGACAACTTCCTTTGAAAAAGTAATTATGAATATCTTGCCTTTCATATATCTGGAATACACTGAAAAGCAATGATTGTCAATGCATAAGGCTAACTGAAAACTTGACATACCTCCAGTTACAGGCATATCTCATTTTATTGCTTTACAGGCATACCCTGCTTTCAATTTTTTACAAATTGAATATTTGAGGCAACTCTGTGTCCAGCAAGTTTATTGGCACCATTTTCCAACAGCATTTGCTTACTTCATATCTCTGTGTATTTTTTGGTAATTCTTGCAATATTTCAAACTTTGTTATTATTTTATGTTATGGTGATCCGTGATCAGTGATTACAATTCACAGAAAGCTCAGATGATGGTTAGTATTTTTAGCAATTTTTTTTAATTAAGGTACGTAGGTTATTTTTTAGACCTAATGCTGTTGCACACTTTAATATGCATAAACATAAACTTTTACATGCACTAGGAAACCGAAAAATTTATTTGACTTGCTTTATTGCAACCCTCGCTTTATTGGGTTGGTCTAGAACCAAACCTGCAATATCTCTGAGATATGTCTGGACTAGGTTTTTTCAGACTCTCTTGACTATTTTGTGCAATGCAGTCTTTCTTATCCACTCTTCTTTGTATAAGTAAGTTGCCATCTTTGCCTGGTTACACTAAAGTGCATTTAGAATTACATATTCATTTAGGTTACATTCCTCTCCAGGAGAGAAGATGTGAGCTGTGCTCTGTCAGATTCCCGTCTGTAAAGGGTTGACCTTGAAAGGTCCTGCAGAAAGTGGCCTCTTAAATCCTAGGCACTTCACCTTAACTGTGCTTGCTCACAAAGTAGGCTTCATGCCATGGACCCTGGTACTTTTCAAGTATTGTTGCACAGAGAAGGAACAATGCTAAGCTATGGCCATAACCTAGCTCTCAAATAAGGTAAAGAATGTCAGAAGCTGGGATTTTAAGTTATGAGGTACATTCTAAGGGCAGAAATCAATTTCTGTGGAACTGGAATGGAACACCTGCCTCATTTAAGGCTACCATATGACACACGGTTTCAAAAGTGTTCAGAAAACTTCATTTACTTTACAAGACTCAATTAATTCTTGAGTTCCCTCCCTTGGGTAAAACAAAACTGTAGCTAAAGTTAAGGCTTCCGCAGCAGTTGCTTGTGCGACAAGAAATAGAATCAAGGAAAGATCTGCAAAGATGAACATGAAATGGCCATTCAGACATGGGTTTTGGGAAACAGTTGCAGTATTGCTTCTCTCCCTGGCAGATGTCAGTAGCCATCAGGGCCACCTTCTCTCTCACACACCCTCCCACAGTGTCAGGCCTCGCACACAGTTAGAGGTCATATTCTCAGGGTGGCACGGACCATCTTTCAAACAGACAGTGAAAAGACATCTTAAAGGGGGAAATGAGTCATCTTGGGAGCTAAGCGGAGGATGGGTATACCTTGATAATGGCGTGTTTAACAGAAAGATTCTTTGCTCTCATGGCTGCCTTGGCGCACCATCCGTCCCCTGGGTGCTCTGACGGCCCAGCAACGGCCCACTGACTCCACACCCTTCCTATCCAATTAATGATGGCGCCCACGTCACCTACCAAGCACATTTCCAATTTAAGCGGTCTCCAGCTCTCCACCACCACCTACTTCTCCCCTCCACCTTCCATTCCTCTCTGTGGGGGTCAGTTAACTAGTTGACTACTTACTAATTCTTCTATTAATAAAGATTTCAGCCTCCCTCTAAGACCTTACCCTGAAATCTGTAAGGATTTGTGACCCTGACAGGGAAAAAAAAAAAATTAGAAAGCAGCTAGCAAAACTTTCCTGAAAGATAGAAATACCCAAGATGTGAAAATTATCTTGAAAGGACGGATTCCACACTATGAATCCCCTTTTCTCCTTACCTCCAGCTCCCTGTGATGAAAGATCGGTAACCTTAGGAATAAATGGCAAATTCTGTAACAATTAGGTTTCTTGCCGGGAGCTCCACGGGGATGCAGAAGTAACTCTGTGGTGGGGGGTGGGGGGCAGAGGGAGACCGGGGGCAGGTTCCTAGAGCCCCCATTCTTCCTTTGGCCACCTGGTTCCAAGTTGCCGCGTCCCCCGGCGGCGCGCGCAGGTCAGCGCCGCGCCCCGGCGGTGGTGTGACTCGGACGGGTGTGACTGCGAGCCCCCCGCGCGCGCCCGTCCCCACCCCCGCACCCTGTGCCCGCCCGCGCAGCGTGACTGGCCGCCGCCGCAGACCCGGCTCCAGGAGGCGCAGAGCGCGGCGCGCTGAGCGGGAGAGGCGAGCGGACTGCTGCCTGGCGTCCGCCCCGCTGTCCTCCCTCCTCCGCTCCCTCCGCCCTTCTCTGGCGGCCGCGCTGCCTGGGAGCCCGGGAAGCCGCTGCTCCAAGCCCGCAGCTCCGGCGCGGGGACCAGCAGCGAGGCGGGGGCGGCGGGAGCGTGGAGACCACAGGCCCCGGGGACCGGAGGAGGGGGGCACTGGCCTGGGCCAGCAGAGCTGAGCGTGGGAGTGTTTGCGCGTGAGATCGAGGGCTGCACGCGTGCTCCGCGCGGACCCCGCCGGCCCCAGCCCAGGTCGCCGCAGCCCAGGAACCTCCCCGCCCGTGCCCCGAGGCACGCGCGGCACAGCCATGAACACCAACGATGCCAAGGAGTATCTGGCCCGGAGGGAAATCCCTCAGCTTTTCGAGGTAGGGGGCCAGGGCTGGCAGACGGCCGGGAGGATCCGGGGAAGGCATGTCCGGGCCTTGGGCGGGGGGGGAATGGAAGCCGCGCCCGGTCCCACCTTGCCGACACGGGACACGGAAGTGAAGAGGCTTGCAGAAGCTCGCTTTCCCGCTTGCCCGGGGTAGTCGCCCTTCCAGCGGGTTGCCGGGGTCCTTGTCCGGTGGCTGGGCTCAGAAGCCCGCATCTCGCAGATCAAGTTTCAGTCTTCCAGGGAAGCAGGTTGCCCCCACCGTACCCCTCGGATGTGGAGGGTGGGCTGCCGGCGTCTGTCGGCCCCGCTTTCTAGGGGCGAGGGCCAGGCCAGGTGGGTACGATGGCGCTCCGGTGCGAGCAGGGACTCGAAGCGGATGGGTCCAGAGCCCTAGCCCCTCCGCGCGCGGAAGGTCAGGACCCCACCGTGAAGGGGAAGTGTGAACGGAAGTAGCCTTCCGAGGGGACAGCTTGGAGGAGAGGGATGAAGATGCAAAAAACAAATCCAAAACCGTCGAGTGCAGCACTATCTCCCGGGTGGCAGGCACCCAGCGCTGCTATGCGCTTTCGGTGAATGAACTCCTGAGCACGTTTTCCGTTGCCTTGGAAGGGATCATTCTCCTTCCTCGCCTTCCCGGCTGTAGCTTTCGCCTGCTTTCTCCAACCCACCTAGAGAAAGCAAGTCCGAGAGAGAGCGGCGAGGCGGTCGTGACTCCTGTTGCTCTGTCTTCGGACCGCATCACCGCATCATCTCCACCAGGGACCCAGCGGATAAGGAACACTTTGGGAATGTGGGAGAGGAGGCTTGAGGATGAACTAGAGGAACCTTGTTAGTTCTAAACCGCAGCCTACGCTTTGGAACCTTTTGCTTCCTTTCCTTTTCTCTATATTTGAATTTTGAAATATTCCTTAATTCTGTGTGCTTTCGGTTGAGAACAAAAGCAAACAAAAAAAAAAATGGAAGCTTGCCAAGCTTCATAGATGAAGACAGATGAATTCCATTCGCTGCAAACCTGGCCTCCCCATCTCTGAAAGATAGACTGTAGACTGATCAGTAAACTAAGGGTCATGAGTTGTTCTTTCTCCTGTTTGGGAGGTTTGTTCTGCTAAAAGGAATTTTAAAACACCATTTGGGAAAAGAATCTGTTGCCTGTTTTCCCAAATTGTCTTTAAAATGGGCCACCATAATTGCAGATGTTCATTTTTTTTCTCACCTCTATAAGCCACCGGTTTCAGGTTGGTCTGAAGCCAAGATTTCCAGGTAAACCACACACTGAGCACAAGCCTGGTTTGTGAAACCCAAATCTAGCAAGTGCCTTACTCATGCTTGAAAAGAATCAGGAGGTGTTGCATAAGGACAGGTCTCGGGCATAGGTAGGATTCTTAAAGAGTTTTCCTTTTCCTTTTTTTTTTTTTTTAATTTTCAGAAAGTAAATATGGAGCCGAAGAGTTGAAGGTTTTGTCATAAATATTACTACTGAGATCAATTTCATTTTTATACTTCTAAAAGAATATTTAGAAACATCTGCAGGAATATCACCTGATTGCAAAGTGCTGCTTAATAGTATGTCTGTTTTCTTTATAAATGTGGGTGCTGTTTTTCCTTCTTGGTAACCACAGAGATTTTTGATAGTTTGTTCATGAAAATCTACACTGTGTGTGCAAATAAGTGATGGCTGGCAATTTTGTCCAGGCATTCTGTTGTTTTGTTTTTCTGCATATGAATGGGACATTTTAAAATAGTGTACACCCAGAAAAGAAGTCCACTCCCTTAGGCGAAATGCAGTAATACAGTGTACTTAAATGCAATCCTGGACAATTGGAAGATGGAAAAAGATTTCTGGTGACCTCCGAAGACTCCATCCTACCCGTAAGAGTCTGTGCTTTATTCAGCACACGACAGAAGTAAAACCTGCCAGTTCTCCATGTAATAAGCATAGACAGCAAAACCAAATGCTTTGTTTCCAAACTGGATTTTCTCTGTCAAACTGTAATCATGGTATGCAAAGTTTCTAACTATACAGAGTTTATCAATTAGGTATCTATCAAACCAAAAACATTGCCTTGGCTGTAGATTTTAGACATCATTATAGACCAAGCAATTGATTATTGAATCTACATACTATCAAACAACTAGATGTATCTACCTGACCATTTCAGATTTTGTCCTGACTTGAAACATCACATGCACTAAATGGGATATCTCTGATAGGTTCAATTTTAAAATGTGTTTCCATATTTTAGAGTAGATGTTTAAAATAAAAACCATTTTCCCCCTGATATTGTCATGATTTCTTGGCTCTGGCTAACCTTAGGGTGTATGTATTGATCTTATACTACTGTGTGTTAGAACAGAGATTTACAATTAATTTGAATTCTGGTGAAAGTCAAATTAGATTATTCAGGTTCTCAAATGATTAACTCAAAGAGACTGAATAATAATGTCTGTTGGTTATCTTGGATCCCTGATGGTGGCTGGCTATTAGAAGGAAGGGTTAAAATTATCCATGGAGTGGAACTCATTCCTTCTAAAATTAGTACCCTTTGGGGAGTTAGATTTCTTTAGAGAGGCTGGAAATGTATATTTTCCAGTAAAAAAAAAAATTTCATTGAGTATGTTCACTCATTTAGGCAATAATAGGGATTAAAAAAAAGAGAGAGACCTTGAGTGATTCATATTTTAGTTGGTTTATGTATGGGGCACAGATAATCTGGAATTTTCTTTTTATCCCATATCATATTTTTGCAAGATATAGAGAGAGGAATATGTGGGTTTTGAAATCAGAAACATTGAGTTGAAATCCTGGGCCTACAAATTGCCAGCAGAATCACCTTGATCAACCCATTAACATCCCTGAGCCATGGTTTCCTAATCTATAAAATGGGATAATAATACCACATAGGGCTGAGAGTGCATTAGGTGAGCTAAGGCATACAAAGACAGAGAGTAAGCACTGCCACAGTTAACTATATTAACAGGAATGTGAGGAGTTAAATACAATGTGTGTGTCCGTGTGTGTCTGTGCATATGTAACACACAGATCTTGACACACAAACTGAATGTGGATGCCCAGATTAGTTTTTTCCTCTCCCTCTGCAGTGGAACTCCTCTCAGCACTCTAACCCATACTATTTGGGATTTGAGAGAACAAATGTTCCTAGAAAGAACTACCTACCACTTTGAGCAAATTGTGCAAGAATAATTTGAAAATAAAATACTGTATTTAGCAAAGATGTCAGCCTTTCAAAGTGTGTGTGTGTGTTGTACATTAATAATGTATATTGTTGATAATAATCCTCTATGCTTTTTCCATGAAATACTGTAAAGGAAAATATTTTGCATATCAGTCCAGTTCCCAGGAGTCAGCATTTCCAAATTTATAGCATTTTTAGAAACTAGTACACGTGACACATCAGACACCAGGTTTTCCTCTATAACCTCAGTGGATATTGTGATGACTTACTATATATCAAATAGCATTTTTTTAAGTCTCAGACTATGTTTTGAGTAAAATCTTTTTCCTAATTAGAAAACAGTCCAATATGCACCTACCATGTGCCAGGGATAGTGTCAGGGGCTAGAGACTGAAAAATAAAAAAGACCCACTCTGTGTTGTTGAAGAGTTTACAGTTTAGAAGATGAGACCAACACATACACTGATGGTTTCAGTATAAATGACAGGTAAGATTTTTTTTTTTTTCTGGGTAATAAGGAATGCCACGGAATAGGTCCACAGGCCGACCTGGGAGCTCAGGGGAGGCGTCCTGATCATAATATTAACTAAAACCACCAACGTCTATTGAGTATTTACTATGCGCCTGGCCCTCACTATGCACTTTACAAATACTAAATTCTTAATCCTTAAAAACTCCCTGGGGTAGGTGAAACTCCATTTTACAAATGAAGAAACTGAGGCTTGGAGACTTTAAGAATGGGTAGGAATAAGACAAATAATGACTGGAGCATTTTTACACACTGCACTTCATCTCACTTTGATAGGGTGACTCCATTTTATTTTATTTTTTTTTTTTAAGATTTTATTTATTTATTTGACAGAGATAGAGACAGCCAGCGAGAGAGGGAACACAAGCAGGGGGACTGGGAGAGGAAGAAGCAGGCTCCCAGCGGAAGAGCCTGACGTGGGGCTCGATCCCAGAACGTCGGGATCACGCCCTGAGCCAAAGGCAGACGCTTAACGACTGAGCCACCCAGGTGCCCCGGTGACTCCATTTTAAACTATGTAGTTGTCTGAATTGTTTAAAAGGCAGAGAATGCTGAGCTGAACACTAATGGTCAAGAATTTAGGGGTTATCTTAATTACTCAGCAGGTCATAATTCCACCTCTAATCGTTCATTAAAAAAACAAATGCAAAGAACAAAAGCAACCCAGAATTTGAAGATGGGACATACAACTATTTTAACAAGGGTAGTTTTGGAATCTGTTTTATATGAGCGTATTTTGTTGTATTTCAGAGCCTTTTGAATGGACTGATGTGTTCTAAGCCTGAAGACCCAGTAGAGTACTTGGAAAGTTGTTTACAGAAGGTCAAGGAATTAGGTGGCTGTGACAAGGTGAAGTGGGATACATTTGTCAGCCAGGAAAAGAAGACCTTACCTCCGCTCAATGGAGGACAGTCACGGAGATCCTTTCTAAGAAATGGTAATGTATATGTAGAATAATGGTTTATAGTTACCAGCAGTTCTCCTTAAAACACATCATACACACTGTAGGCAGTTACTTATTTTACTAGGTTTCCAAAAGCCTGGAAAGATTTTTGGCCCTGGAACATGATTAATCTCGCTGCTCCGAATTCTAATCACCTTTGTGATAAGACAAACAAAAGTAACTGCCACTGTCCAACACCTCCCTAAAGGCTTAATGCAATTTTGTGTTTTTGACTTCATTATTTTGCAAAATGAATTCCATTAGCAAACTATGAATTTTTCTTAAAATTGCAAATAAGAGTTTCCCAAATAAATGGATAGACAAAATAGCTATTATGTAACAATTCAACATTTCTTAATTAGCTGGGAAGAGCTTGGCATAATATGTTTCCTAACTCAGAGTTCATATTAATGCATTTGCATAAATGCATATTAAGTTTATACTAGTTAATCCAACAAGTATTTATTAAGCAGCTACTGAATGCAGCATATTAGATTAGGCATTTTTGGATGCTATAAAAGAAGTAAAATACATGAACTTGTCTAGCAATTTTAAGACTAGTTTGGAACTAAGAACAGTTCAGTAGAGGAGATTCATGGTGTATTCTAATAGCTTTCTGAACACGCTTATCATGCTTATCAAAATGCTCGTGCTTGTCAAAATTAGTGGTTCAACATCAGCCAACCACCTTTTAGGCTGTGGTTGAAATTGAGAAGTATAGTAGTATGTGCAGTATGGAATCATTTCCAGAGGAAACTAAGTTTTTTCTTTCCCAGTAGCCAAGATCATTATACTTTCACAATTTACACCACTTTCAAAAATTGTACCATGAAATGTTTTAGCTATATAGACAGAATTTGCAGTATTTATAATACAAGTATTTGTAATAAATACAAGAGGGAAATAAACTTCAGTTTATTTTATTTAGTCATGAGGCACTTAAATTTTATTTGAATGCAGTGTGGGGGGAAAAGTCATAGTGTGTTAATTTTTTAAGAAACACAAGCAGAAACAACATTTTCTCAGAAGCATCTCCAGAGAACAGAATCCTTCTTAATCCATGCAGGAATCATCACTAGTTGATTAAGAGGCCTGAATGCTCAAGTGACAGGTGCCTCTGAGGCACACCACTTAGTAAATTTCTGCTTTGGTGAACAAAATGACGTTTTTGTGGGCTTGAAGGGTTCATGTACCTTCCCAAGATGGCTAACTTACTTCTCTGTGTGTTGTTACACTGTTAGAATCTGGCTCATGTTAAATACATGCACCATGCCCTTGTTTAATCAAGTGAGAGAAGTATGGGGAATCATTTCTAAACCTTAAAGCACTAACAAACTTTAGGTATTACTGGATTTAGTCTAAAATATTCTTATACTTTTAAATTTAAATCTAAGAGAATATGACATCCCCTTAGTCCAAAAGCTGCTCTCAGACTAGGTATGAAAAGTGACTGTTTTGCGACAAAATAAAATCCGAATGCTTCTATTTCATACTGCTACTTGGCTTGATTATACATAGAAGCCAGGCAAGCCAAGTGTATAATAGGGAACAGTGGGGACTGTGGTCAAATAAGTGAGAACAGTCGTTGTCTAAAGGCAGTCGTGTACAGATTTCGGAAAAATGTTGAGCTGAACAAAACACATCTATCAGGCTATATTGGGCCCACAAATGACCAGTTTGGAACTCCTCATTTAGCAGGATAAGCTAAAATAGGAATAGAAAATGTAGGTTTAACTTTCATTAGAATTAAAATTGTTAATTTTAGAATCTCCATACCTACTAATACTTTACTGGAATTCCTTCTCAGTGATCTTTTAATTAATCATCAAATAGAACCTTTCAATGTACTATGATGACAAGAATGCCTTATTACATTCCTATATCTAGGACACATGCTGAAAGACAGAAAACGGTTTCTAAATGGATTTTTCCGTAATAATAACATTTTATTTTATGAAATGCTTTGCATACTTGTGCTTTGTAAATTTTAGCTATAATTTATGGAATAGATTATTAAATTAAAGGAAACTGATAACTTCCCAGTAACTTAAAGCATCATGATTATTTCTAGAAATAAAAAGTGATTCGTGCATATTTTGCTGAAATACTGATATAGCTATGCTAATATATAATTATCATGAAAAAATAATCTGTGAATTAAAACATTTGAATCATGTAGGCAGATTACTTTCATACATAAAGCTATGATAAAAAGCAAGGATAAATTATTGACTAAAAGGATGTTACTATCAATGTAAGATAAGCATCATTTTTTTCTGCCATATGTACACAACTGAATAAATAATTTGTTGTGAATAAAAGTTCTGATCCCATAGCTCCAAATATCTGTAGAGCTTCTGTTCTGGAATATCTCATTGTCATCTTATACTCAACATATTTGGAAGCAAGCATAACATATTTGCTTCAAAACCAGCACTCTTTCCTTTTCTTATTTCGATGAAGTCAGTAGTCAGTTGAGCATTAAAATAACCACTCATTGAGCACTACTATTGTCAGACATTCTTTTAGGACTGAGGATGTAGCCACTGAGAAAGAACAAATACGGTACCTGCCCTCATGGAGTGACTTACAGGGTATTACGCTAAGTGAAATTAGTCAGTTAGAGAAAGACAAATACTATATGATTTCACTCACGTGTGGAATTTTTTGTCTGTCTTTTGTTTTCTTTTTCACTCGTGTGGAATTTAAAACAAAACAAACAAACAAAACAAAAGAAACAGAATCCTAAAACAGAGAATAAACTGATGGTTGCCAGAGGGAAAGTGGGTGGATAGATGGGTGAAATAAAGGGGATTAAGAGTACACTTATCTTGATGAGCACTGAGAAATGTACGGAATTATTGAGTCATTATGTTGTACACCTGAAACTAATACCACACTATGTTAATTATACTTCAATTTAAAAAATAAAAAATAAAATATTGAAATAAATTAGAAAGAAATGCTTCACAAATAACTATAGGAGTGTAGATAGTGAACACCCTATACAGGTATGATATATATGTATCATATATATATAGTATATACATATAAAAATTATGTGTATATATGTATATATAGGCATCATATGTATATAAATCATATACATATATGCTATACATAAAAATTATTTAGAATATAGTGCTGAGGTTATTTAAAAAATTTTTATAAGAGATGTTAATCAGGAATAATTGTTGTAATAAAAATAATGAAGTTGTGATCATTTTGACTATGGAATAAAAAATGTTGATGGTGAAAAAAAAATATATATATAATTAGAAGCACAGCAGGTGCTATAGGAAATACCATATGCTATAGGATCAACCATATTAACAGGGGAATGGATCCAACCTAGGCTGGGGTTCAGGGTAGGCTTCCTGGAAGAAGTGATATGCTAATGCTTGGAGACAGAAGGCTGGGTGGGTGTTAGCTAGAGAAGGATGGAGGAGTTTGAGTAGATACCAGGGAGTAGAGAACAGGGGTCCTGACATAGAGGAAGAGCGTATGATACAGACAGGAGTGAAAGAAGCCCACTATTTCTGGAAGCAGAAGAGAGACGGCAGAAAGATGCTATATGAAAAGCAACGTGTTCCTTATTCACTTAGACTTGAAACCTAGTCATTGTTTTTGTAATATCACCTCCTTTCATGTCACAGATCTCAATCCTAACCATGTTTTTCATATCTAACCACTTGTGTCCATTTCCCATACTACCCCTCTAAGTGAAGCCCTCATTTCTCGCCTGTGAATTACTGTACCTGACTCCTAGCTGCTATTCTTTCTGCTCCTCATCTCCCTTCTAACCACTACCAGATTAATCTTCCTAAAAAACATATTTCATATTTAATTATGTCACTGCTCTACCCCTCCCCCCAAAAAAACCTATCCGCTGGTTTTCTACCATTAAAGCTAAACCCTTTACCGTGGTTGTCAAGGCCCTTCACCCTGTGGCCACACTCTGCCTACGCATCTTCTGGCTTTTCTCTATGGGAAGCCATCTATTCCCTTTGTTAACAATTCAACAAATATTTATCAGACACTGACTATGTGCCAAGCACAGCTCTAGATCCCAGGGATACAGTCCCAGATAAGTAAGGTCCCTGCTTCATGGAACTGAACATTCTAATGGGAGAAGACAAACAATAAATGGAGACCTTTCAGATAGTGAAATAGTAGATGCTATGTAGAGCATTATTAGAGTGATGTCCTTGAAATTAGGTGGCTACTTGAGATTTAAAAGTCAGTAAAGTTCTCTTATAGGAGCTGTCATTTGAGCGAAGGTGTGAATGGCAAGCAGCAGACAGCCATGGGATTGCATTGGGAAGAGCACTTCAGGCAGTGGATTGTGGGGACAATTTGGAAGCAGGCAGACCAGTAAGGAGTCTATTATAGTAGTCCAGGTAAATGATGGTGGCTTGGGCAAGAGTTGTGGTAGTGGAGATGAAGAAAAGAATATGCATTTGGGATATGTTTTGGAGATAAAATCTATGGCAATAGATGTGAAGAGTGAAGGAAGAAAGTAATTGAGGATAATGCCTAGAGTTTTGTTCTGTGTTGGGTGAAACAATTTAATTTCAAGGCAAAATAGGATACTGCTGTCAGTGTCTTTCCTATCATAAACCCTTCCCAGAATTTTCTAAAGAATATCCACTATCATTGCAGACTACTCTACTCCTTTCATGGAACTAGAGTGAGTCCAGCAGAATAGTAGTCAGTGACCTCATTTATTGTATCAACAGAGCACGAAAAGTTCTACCTTATCAACACCCCAGAAAGAGATATGAACATGATGACATACTAAAATCCAGTTGTCCCCATAGTTAAATCCCTCATGGAAAGCCAATTGGCTCCTGTTTCTTTTATGCAGGTGCCTTTTGGGTAGTTAGGGCTTCTCTGTGCGCCCCAGAATATTGACACACAGGGTGAGGAAGGAAGGAGCCATGAACTATAGGAACCATGGCTGAGCCTTGAACAACACGGGAGTTAGCAGCTGCATAATGTTGTGAAAGTTGTGAGGTTGTATACTATACAACTGTGAGGAGCACCATTTGCAGAGATCAGGATATATACAAACTACCAAGCAAGATTAGGCTGTACTTAAGAAGGTTCCTCCAAACAGGGGTTGGCAAACTGTAACCCATGACCTGAGTCTGACTCCTTACCTGTTTTTATAAATAAAGTTTTATTGTAACATAAACTCATCCATTTGCTTATATATTGTCTATGACCACTTTCTTGCTACCATGGCCAAATTCATCTAGTTCAGTATGAGACTGTTCAAAGTTCAAAATATCGAATGTCTGGCCCTTTAAGAAAAAGTTTGCAGACCACTCACAAGATGGGGTCTTCTTCCTGTAGAAAAAAATCAAACTCATTTAGTTTGAAAATTTTTCTCTACTAATTGGCTAAGTACAAAAAATGTTTTATTATGCTTTTTTTCCCGTTTCAAAGTTATCTTATTCTTTTGCAGTAATGCCTGAAAATTCAAACTTTCCATATCGGCGGTATGATCGGCTCCCTCCAATCCATCAATTCTCCATAGAAAGTGATACGGACCTCTCTGAGACTGCAGAGTTAATTGAGGAGTATGAGGTTTTTGATCCTACTAGACCTCGACCAAAAATCATTCTTGTCATAGGTATGAGGACAGAAAGCAAAATTCTTATACTATTGCTGTCTTTGCTTATATATTTACATTTCAAGAAATTATGTTAATTATGTGTACTTGCAAATACTAAGTTGGGTAATGACAAACAATAGAAACAAAAGCACAAGAGACAACAGATAGAAATACTTTTAGCATAATTTTCAAGAAAACAATTATTATAATTACATAATCTAATGCCAATTTTACTTTTATAGAATCTCATTACCATGTCCTAGAAATTCTCTATAATGTATTGAAAGTATTCTTCTCAAAATTTATCATCCTATGGTTTTATCTTTTTAATTTTTTTTTTTAAAGATTTTATTTATTTATTTGACAGAGATAGAGACAGCCAGCGAGAGAGGGAACACAAGCAGGGGGAGTGGGAGAGGAAGAAGCAGGCTCATAGCGGAGGAGCCTGATGTGGGGCTCGATCCCATAACGCCGGGATCACGCCCTGAGCCGAAGGCAGACGCTTAACCGCTGTGCCACCCAGGCGCCCCTATCTTTTTAATTTTTAACATAGATAACTGAATCCATTAGAAGTTTTCTAAACATATGTTTTTTTCTTTTTAACTCAACAAATCAAATTTTTATTCACTATTAACTTCAGAGGGTAATAATAATAATATGTTGGTAAAGACTCATATAAATGAATCTTCCATATGGCAAATTGGCACCTAAAAGAAAATCTAAGTTTTGATGTTTCAGACAATCAAATGTAATAGAATAGTATTTTACATAGCACATAACATCTGAGTATTAATCAAAATAATAAAAACAGTTACTTTTTGACGTTGTTTACTATGAATGAGTATGAAAACACCAGTCTGATGTCATTTCGCAAGGAATGGATATGGAAATTGTTGAAAGTCTTTTGCAAAATGCATTTTTGACCATTCTCGCAAATTCTAACTTCCTCAAAATCTGTAAAAATCATGAGGAGACCTGTGAACATGCAATATGTCATCATTGTCTCACGTTCCAGTTTGACTCAGCTTTCACAGAGATGACCAAAAGCGAAAATCGAGTGTGAAATGTTCAAAGCTCTTCTTGTCAGTAATGTTAACAGAGAGCAAAATGAATACAGCCCCCATGCAAAGAATTACTGTTTGCAGAAGTTATAATGATGATGGCAACTAGAAAAAAAAGCATGCAAATAAACATACCAAGCTATAACAAGAATTTAAGTTCACCAGACCAGAAGGAGTGACATTGGTCCATCTGTCAGTGTAATGAAAATGAAATTGCAAATATATTTAGTCCTGAATTGTTTAAAATAATATTGTAGAAAGTATAGAAACTGGCTTTCTAAAAGTCATTATTCTTATGACATATGGTAGCCTCTATTATGCCATAAATCTTTTTCTGTTCTTGAAATGGAATGTTGTATGTGTGTGTGCTTAAAAGTTTGAGGTCCTTACCTAGAAGATAAGGAGATGCTTTATTAAAACATAGAGCTACAGGTGAAGAATAATTGGAAGTTATTTTGCTCTTTTATGATGAAATATTCTTTCAATTTTGTTGTTCTTGTTGCTCTTACTTAAATTTTGGTGATTATTAATAGGATAAACAAATGGAGGCTTGATTGTCCATGAAAAAGGTGTAATACCAAAATGCTCTTCTGTAAAACAACTATATAAATTTTTGTGCACTGTGAATTTTATATGAAAAGACTAAAATATTTCAATACACTAAGATCTTTGGAGAAGATATAAATGCTTCAAATCTCCTCCACTTCAAAGAAATCTACAGTTCTTTTTTACTCAGTAAAATCAACTGGCTTCCCAAGAGTGTGATTCTGGCTTTAGACTTACACACTATAAAGTTTTATGTATGCCAGGAATGATGCAGAACCAATGAGTGTAAATAAATTTTAGATTTTAGAGGATTGAGATCTGAGAAGAAAGGAAAAGCTGAACCTTAAGTTATCCGAGAAAATTGGGGCAATTTTATGACTTTTTAGGAATTATACTGTACCTGAACCTTACAAATTTGTGTTGGTACAAGCCTTAAAAAAGAGTGGAAGAGGTACAAATACCCACATGGTATTACATTCAAATAAACAAAATTTCCTTTCTGGTGATGCAGAATTTTTTTAAAAGCTAGCCTTCTCGGCACAGTCATGAAATCTAAAGAGTTAGAGTTAGAGTTATAAAATCTAAGAGTTAGATGGATCCTAATATTTATAAGTATTAGAGATAAATAAATAGAATAAAATTAAGCTCACTCTGGTTTCACAGAGAAAAATGTGAACTTAATTTGTTGATCAAACCCATCTAATAAATTAATGCTATTCTCTTCCATTATGCTAATCATATGTTTGTGTCGTCTGCTGTTTGCTTCCATTAGTTGACAAAAACCTTTTTTCTTGAAGGTGCCATAACTTTTTTAGCATGCTTCATTTTTTTTTCAATTCAGTGGGATTTATAATCTCTATGTTTGATGGTTTGTGAGATTAAGTGTGGAAATACAGTTTATGAAAGATAACTTTCATTCTTCAGGGATCAGTTAGCTTAAATTTGATGGATTTATTCATGTAATTTTTTATTTCAAGCCAATCCATGAACTGCACCATAGGTTAATAGGCCAGAAACAGCTATTTAGAACAAAAACTTACTTCCTATTTGCAAAGTAATGAATTTGATCTAGTAGTAGTTCATAGTGTTAAATCGAATAGGATAGAATTTAGAGTTTCTTAGAAAGAGAATGGTTAAAACTGCAAACAAATTCCTATCCTGCCTTTAATAAAGCAGTAAAAAAGGTGAGAGCCACATGTTATTAGGTGTATTACTTGGTATTGAGGTTCAGAAATGATTCGCATTGATCTTAGAATTCTGTGCTTTTTGTTTGTTTTTTAAAGATTTCTTTATTTATTTGAGAGAGACAGACAGAGCAAGCAGAGGAAGAGGGAGATTAGCACACTCCCCGCTGAGCAAGGAGCCTGAGAACAGACTCCATCCCAGGACCCTGATATCATGACCTGAGCCAAAATCTAGAGTCTGACACTTACCCAACTGAGCCACACAGGCACCCTTGCACTCTAAAATTTTTAAAAAGGAAATAAGCCCTGGCCAACTAAGTCTACTCATTCAGAACTCTCCTTAGAAAAAAAACAAATAAGGGGCGCCTGGGTGGCTTGGGACGCCTGGGTGGCTCAGTTGTTAAGCGTCTGCCTTCGGCTCAGGCCGTGATCCTGGAGTCCTGGGATCGAGCCCCACATCAGGCTCCTCCGCTGGAAGCCTGCTTCTTCCTCTCCCACTCCCCCTGCTTGTGTTCCCTCTCTTGCTGGCTGTCTCTCTCTCTGTCAAATAAATAAATAACATCTTAAAAAAAAAAAAGTAAAAGAACAAAACACCAGTCTTTCTTTTTTACTTATACCATTTGCAAAAAATAATTACTAAATAATTTTGTATAAAATGACTTCTACTCCCCCCCAAAACTTGATACATTGAATTAGTAGGGAGAACATCAATTCACTTTTCTATTGAATTTTTATTTTCAATATTGCTTAATAAATTATAGTTATTTTCAGTGACTATTACCAAAACATTTCATTACTTATTAGACATTGACCTTTAAAAATATTTTGTCTGCTGTCAATAATTTATGCTTAAATACTTGAAAATATTTCATTTTGATAATTACTAAGAAGTAACAAATCGGGGCACCTGGGTGGCTCAGTTGGTTAAGCCTCCGACTTCAGCTCTGGTCATGATCTCAGTGTTCTGGGATCCAGCCCCCAGTCATTGGGCAACATGCTCCACGGGGAGTCTGCTTCTTGCTCTCTTTCTCCTTCTGTCCCTCCCCCACCCCCTCCTCTGGCTCTCTCTCTCTCATATGAATAGTGCCTTTAAAGAAAAAAAAAAAGAAGTAACAAATCAAAATCAGACTGGGCTGATTGCTATGTGCTTTATTTAGAAATTTGTTCAGACTTTAGATTCCAATTGGTCTAGGTTGTTTAGAAATATAAATTAAAATAATCCAATATGATAGGAAATAAAATCTGAGGCATATATTTTAAAATTATTTTAGGACTTAAGCTTCTAAAAAGTAAATGGTAATTACTAACGATTAATATTGAGTAAGGTTGCAAAATGTTGTTTACTTCACACTAATGTATCACAAAATTGAAATTATCATGAGCTGTATGAAATTGTTCTGCTTTAAGAACCTAGTCCATTCACTCTGTATTCATTGCATTAAACTCCTTTGGAATTTAAAGGAGATGAGGCAAGGAGACCCATGAATGGAGTTTAAAAAAAAAAAAGATTTAAATAAACTGTGTCAATATTGATGTCCCTTTGGGTTTAAAAATAATTGTTACATTTCACCAAATTGCACATTAGCTCTTTGTTGGCATGGAACACATTTCTGTTATTTTGATCATTGTCTCTTGTGTCCCATAGATTTTTCTTTGATTACAGAGGAAAAAACAATTAGGTTTTATAAAGAAGAACACGAAACAGTTTCTTTCAACTGTGTTGCCCAATTTTCTAAATTAGTTATCTACTAAAATAGGTAAAGGAAAAAATGTCTCTTCCATGTAATAAAGTTGATCATAATTCTGTCTTTCCTTGGTTAAGTCGACCCTTGCTCTGCACTCAGAGTTAGCACTGAGAATGGTGCCGGCGTGGAGCTGCCCACCCTGCTGATGGTCATCCAGGCTCTGCCTCTCAGGGTAGAGGTGGTAGCAGTATAAAAAGGAGTTTCTTCTTGTATCAGAAGGTCTCAGTTTTGCCTGTTTTAAATAATAGGTGGTCCAGGAAGTGGAAAGGGTACCCAAAGTTTGAAAATCGCAGAACGTTATGGATTCCAGTACATTTCGGTGGGAGAATTATTAAGAAAGAAGATCCACAGTGCCAGCAGCAATAGGAAATGGAGTCTTATTGCCAAAATAATTACAACCGGAGAATTGGCCCCACAGGTACTGCTGCGTAATTTGCTTCTATTCTGCAAAGATTTTTATACCAGTGGTGAGTGTAAGCTTAACTCTGGTTTTTCATCTTTTTTTTTTAATTTATAAAAGGAAACAACGATTACAGAGATAAAACAGAAATTGATGCAAATACCTGATGAAGAGGGCATCGTTATCGATGGCTTTCCAAGAGATGTGGCCCAGGCTCTATCTTTTGAGGACCAAGTAAGAATGTCTCTATATTTTAAATGACCTATTTTCGCTTACAATTTTGAGATTTAAAAAGAAAAAAAAAGATTTCTTGGAAGACTTGCTGTTATTCTGAAAGAATTGTGGTCTGAAAACAGGAAAGTACATCAGTATGGGTTGGCAGAAGGTCATTTCCTTGGCATGCACGCCTAAAAATTGGAGACTGTTTCTGCAAAAAAAGAAAAAATAAAACCTAATAATAGAATTCATTATTTTCATTTAAAAAATGCTAATCTGTCTAAATTTTATTTCAAGATACTTTACCTAAGATTATATTTTATTCCATCCACTGCCCTCCTCTCCTAAGAAAAAGAAACACTGTTGAGCTGGTTATAGACCCTTCGAGGCCCTTTTCTGTACTTAAACACACTCACAGACATGCATGTACATGTGTGCAAGCTCACATACGAATGCATTTTTAAGTTTCATGGCTATTTCCAAATGGTCTTCCAAAAAAGACTTTTCCAAGATATAGTCCCATCAATATTGAATGAAGTATATTTCTCCAGATCCTTTCCAACTGGATAGAATTTATATTTAAGATTTTTGCCAACCTGATAAGTAAGAAACAGTATTTCATCTTTTAAATGTACATTTCTTGAGTTACTACCAGGGTTAAGTATGCTTTCTTTTAAATGTACATTTCTTGAGTTACTACCAGGGTTAAGTATGCTTTCAGATGCTTTATTAAGTATGCTTTCAGATGCTTTATTGACGATTTGTATTTCTTATGTGAATTACCTGCTTTCCTTTGCCTATTTTTCTATGGGCTTTATCTTTTTTCTAATTTAAGTAAGCTTTTAACATATTACAGATATGATATCAGAGAGAACAAAGTCAAATAAGATGTAAATTTATGTGTCATATGAAAGAAGTCTGGGGTTAGGCAGTTCAAGGCCCAGGAGTCGGCTTCATAGAGCCTCTGAATACTCAGGTTAACTGTCTGGGGACATCTGTTGTGCTGGAGTGTCTTTCTCTTCTCCTCAGGTTTCCCTCTCCCACAGTAGTCCAGAACCTCCTGTGCTTTCTCAGTTTAAGGACTTGGGTCTAATTGCTCTGGCCTTGACGAGAGAAAAACTAGAAAAATCAATTTTTTGTTGTTGCTGTTGCATCTCCTGATGTTGCTGTTGAAAATGGGCACTATGGCAGCCGTTCCATGTGATTCTTGGCTATTGGTGAAGGCCCGAGAGGCAAGGCAGTCATTCCCACCCAAACCCGGGCCACCCTGTGTATTGAATGACATGCACTAGGCGCGAGCACAAGCAGCATGTGATTTTTTTTTCTCTATTGTCTTTTGAACATACTGTGAGTCTCTTTCTTCTCCCCTGAATAATAACTCAGGTAGATCTCATAGCTTTCCTGGTCACTTTAAATATTAACAGTTAGGGGTGCCTGGATGGCTCAGTTGGTTAAACATCCAACTCTTGATTTGAGCTCAGGTCATCATCTCAGGGTCATGGGATGGAGCCCCGTGTCAGGTTCCACGCTCCACGGGGAATCTGCTTGAGATTCTTTCTCTTTCTCTCTCCCTCTCCCTCTGCCCTCTCCCATTTCCAAAATAAAAAATAAGTGAATCCTTAAAATAGTAACAGATAGTCTCACTCTCCAGTATTAAAAAGCCCAGTCCATAATTATATCTCAATAAAGCTGGGGAAAATTTTTTTCATTGAAAAAAAAGTCCAATATAAATTAAAAACTTCAGTTTTTCATCCAGTTTAGCATATGTCTTCTTGGACCTGGTTCAGCCTCAGAAACCCAAAGTGATGTCTTAGACTCCTGGAATTGTTTCTCATGTGGCTTACAGTGGGGCAGGTAGTGGGGAGGGGGCAGGAAACATGTAGCTTTCTGGCAACTCTCTGGATACCTGACCAATCTCCATCTTCTCCTACAAAGCCTGGACACGGGGATGGGCCAGGTATCATAATACTGGTTGGGGACACCTGTTAGCAAGTTCTATAGAATGGTCTGGTATCTCTCTGTAATATATGCAATCACTTGCATTTACTATTCTCAGCCATTCTTGCGAGGCTGGAAAAGTTCAATTTAACAACTTTCTTAGGTTGGCGTTGCAATAGCCTAGGGTTTCTTGGCCACTGCAAGCAGAACAGTTGTGCTGAGGTTGATGCCATCACTGCCAAGTTGCCGGAGTTCAGAGGGTGCAGAGGCAAAGCTGAATGTTTATTTAAAGCAAAGTGTTAGGGTCAGGCCTGATTACTCCGTACCCTATGTAGTCTTCAGCTCTTGTGGTGTCTCTTTTTCTGGTACCATTTCTGACACCAAATGTATGAGGGTTTTCCCTACCAATTCTCCAACCCTCAACACAAGCAAGACATCTGATAATTGCATTCAACTCTGACACTAAATATCTGAATTAGTATGGACCCTACCGGTTAAGGGCTCAGTCCCACCAGACTGCCCCCGCTTCAGAGGTCAGTAACAAGTTCCAGGGGCCACCTGTATTTCTGTCCAATCACTTATAAATCCTGGGGTTCCCACAACACCCTCATCAGTTTCAGTAATTTGCTAGAGTGACTCATAGAACTCAAGAAAATGCTTTACTTACACTTAGGAAATTATGACAAAGGTACAACTCAGGAACAGCCAAATGGAGGACATGTGTATGGCACGGTGTGGGATTGGGGACGCAGAACTTCCATGCTCTTTCTGGGTGCACCACCCTCCCAGCACTTCAACATGTTCACCAACCTGAAAGCTCCCCAAACTTCATTGCTGAGTTTTTCTAACCCAATCTTTCTCCTTCTTCCTGGAGACTAAGGAGTCGGGCTGAAAGTTCCCACCTTCTAATCTCATGTTTGGTCTCTCTGCCAGCAAACTCTCATCCTGATACTATTTTGGGCCCCGCCTGAGTCACTTCATTAGCTTAGACTCAGGTATGGTCAGAAGGTGCTCATTATGAACAACAGGAGACACTCCTATCACTCAGGAAATGCTGAAGGTTTTAGAAGCTCTGTGCCAGGAATCAGGGAAAACGACTAAATATGTATTTTCATTATACCACAACTCCTCAACGTTTTTCTTTAACTAGCTTTTTTGTGTCCAGATTGACTGGACAGCTTTTCTCCTTGAGGTCATTTAGGGACCATGGTTCCTTCCACATTGTTGTTCTGCCGTCTCCTGGGATGCTCTCATCATCTGTAGGGACGAACCAGGGTTGCCACTACATATGATTTCCAGCTGGCACGTAAGGGGAAGAGAACGTAAACGTCTGAAGTCCTGGATCTGGAGAGGGGCAGCTATCATTTCTGCTCACATTGCGTTGTTCAGAATTTAGTCGTGTTGTAATTGTGAGGCAGGCTGGGAAGTATAATCCAGCTGGGTGGCCAGGTGCCTGCCTACAGTTCTGTAACTACGGAAGGATAGGAGAACTAACTAGCAGCTTCTACCATAGTTTGCCCTTCTGGCCATCCAGATATCGGCACACTCCCGTCTTCCCACCATAGAATGTACTCACTCCCTCCCCAAGGAAAACACACCGAGTCCCATCATCTAGATCCAAAGTCAGGAATCTCTACTCAATGTACCGTTCTCTCCATTAAGTACACATGTGACTCTTCAGCCACATACAAACGGAGCATCACATTGTCTTTCCTCCCTGCCACCAGTGGATAGTGGAGGAACAAGACCAGGAGAAGTGAAAGAAAGGCTCCTGTTCAGAAAAGGGAAGTCGGGAAATACGTATGGTAGTCACTGAACCATAGCAAATAACAAATCCTTTCCCTAGCAGTAGAGCGATTTCAACTCCTAGTTCTCTATTGTCTTCTGAAGCCCTTAGCCTTCTGAAAAGTTCTTCGTGTCCATTATCCTGCATGGCCACATCAAAGTATTTGTTGGAGACTATGCCTTCTTTGGGAGCTGTTCTTAACTTGTAAAACAAAAACAAGCTTTTTCTGGCTAGGCTTATGGTTGCTTTGGTAAAACCATTTCCTCAAAAATTTGGTAAGTATCTTCTCTTTTTGATACCAGTTAGTTCCATGTGCTGGTAACGACACCCAAAGTTCTTTTCTAGATATAGATATTAAGCTGCTTTGTTTCTTTGTTTTCTCATTTTGATGGTAGTTACTTTGAGACCATATAAAGCAACAGGCAGCATCCTTAATCTGGGTTTTTCCTCAAGGCTGGGTCCCTTTTTTGGAAAGCTGGAGAGAGTGTTAACAGGAATCTTTTAAGCAACGGTAGCCTAGTCTTCTGCTCTTTGGAGGTGTAGAAGCAGTTGATTTTTTCAACCTGATAAGTTTACTGAACACTTTCTTTTCTCTTTATCTGTTTGCAAATTGGTCAATTCTTTCTCAGGTTTTCTATTTCTTGTTTTTTTTTTTTTTTAAAGATTTTATTTATTTATTTGACAGAGATAGAGACAGCCAGCGAGAGAGGGAACACAAGCAGGGGGAGTGGGAGAGGAAGAAGCAGGCTCATAGCAGAAGAGCCCGATGTGGGGCTCGATCCCAGAACGCTGGGATCACGCCCTGAGCTGAAGGCAGATGCCCACCCGCTGTGCCACAACTATTTCTTGTTGTATGTTGCTAAATGCAATAGAGAACAGTCAACACATATGACCATTCTAGCTCTTTCTGGTCATTTCTTCTCTGGCTGTGGGCTCCATAGGAACATGGTCTACCTTCCAAATTATCACAGGTAATATTTGTACCAAATATTTTGCAATGGCATATCGAGTGTCATTAGTTTTCCAGCCTAAAATTTCTTGCTCTTATTACCCAAGTGAATCAATGCCACGTAATTTAGTGTTTGATATAATAGTGCCCCACCTATATGACTATTGTCTGTATTATTTAGAGTAAATCCAAGATGCTGTAATAAAAAGACACAATGGCACAGTGACATAGCACGGAAACTTATTTCTCTTGTATGTAATGGCTGCACTGTGAATGAGGGCAGAGAACCTGCAGCCCATAAAGTCATTCAGAGATGCACGTCATTGTTCCTCTAGGTCCTAGGGCAATGGTTCTCAAATTTTTTTGGTCACAAGACCCTTTGACACTTTTAAAAATTATTGAAGACCTCAAAAAGCTTTCATTACATGGGCTGTATCTACTGATATTTATCATATGAGAAATTAAAACAGAAATTTAAAAATATTTATTAAGTCATTTTATTAAGTCATTTTAAAATAACAGTAAATCCATGCAGGTTAACATAAATAACACATTTTTAAGAAAAGTAACCATATTTTCCAAAACAAAAAATTAGTGATAAGAGAAACATTACATTTTGCAAATCCCTTTAATTTCTAACAATAAAAGACAGCTGGGTTCTTATGTCTGCTTTTGCATTCCAACTGCTGTGATATCACACTTCACGTAACCACTGGAAAACTCCATTGTGCATTTGTGAGACAATGAAGATGAAAAAGACATGTAATTTGTTAGTATAAAAATAGCTTTAACTTGGGGCGTTCCTGAAAGGGTCTCAAGCAGTCTTCAGGGGTCTCAAGAGTGCACTTGGAGGACCCTGGGACATGTTTGACATTTGCATGGCGAAAGCGAGATCTGCCATGCCATGTCCCGTGGCCAGCTTCCAGCTGGTTGAAAAGGGACAAAAGTGCAAAAGGCACATGCTCACCTTCTTAAGTCCCAGACCCCAAGGTGCACACATTAGTCTTCACAGTCCTTTGATGAGAACTGAAGTCACATGGCTACATCCTAACTTCAAGGGCCATTGGACAATGGAGTCACATGTGCAGACATGGACTTGCCTACAGAACTTATTATGGAAGATGGGAAAACAGATTTTGAGAGACAACCAGCAGTTTCCACCACAAGCAGCATACTTTCTTTCCCACCCTTATTTCTCAGCCTAACAGCTGAGCTCTCCCAGTCCTCAGCCTGCCATTGCAGGGAGTGGGGAGGAGATAGAGATGCTCATTACCGCCAGAGCGTAGCCCTGGTCTCCTCCTTGCATTTGGCAGTAGGACCTTACTATCTGAAAAATTTCTTCTCACCTTCCACCTGATTGTCAAAAAGAAATAACAGGTCAGTGAGGGGAAAGGAATCAAGGTGGGTAAAAATGGGAAGTCTGAGATCTTTTCATCACCAAGCCAACGCACTACATAGCCAAGATTTTGCTAGATAGCCCAGAGTCCAAGGTGAAAACCTAAGCAAAGTGTTTTTTTAAAGGTTGTAGAATTTCACAGTTCATGGGATGAACCTCTGTACTAGATTTATGTACTGAGGATTTATTACAAACAGTAAAGCTGAAACCAATAAGAGCTCAAAGGTGCTATTTTTGAAAACGGAGGAGGAAAGCCTATACTAAATCTTTTTTTTTTTAATCTGATAGTAATTAACAATATATTCAACTATCTGGCTCTAGCTAATTTTCCAATTTTATGTATGTACCTCTGCATTTTACATGCTGGACTTCCTCCTATTTCTCACAGTGACTTGCTCCTGCTATTTCCTCAGTGCAATTTATATCATCCCCTAAGTTGTTTCTTTCACTGTGCGTTCTGTTTTGAGCTCTATCTGTGTTGATACAAATAGACTTAACTCATTCTTTTAATTGCTTCATAATGTTCCATTCTATAAATATATCCAATAAGCAGGCGATAAGTTGCGTTAATATTTCTGCTATTGCCAACAATACTATGACCAACATCCTTGAACACATCACCCTTTGCATATGTCAAGAAGATCTCTCAGGAATATTTCTAGAAATGGATTTTCTAATGTAGAAGGAATGTGTGTGTGTGTGTGTGTGTGTGTGTGTGTGTGTGTGTGTAGTTTTAAATCTATATTTTAGATTTTTTAAAATAGGATGTTAAAAAGTGGTCCCATAAATTTATGACTCCTTTTTTTCCCCATTTCTCCACACCTCACCAATACTTAATTTCAGATCTTTCTATTTTAGGTTATCCGATGGATTAGAAATGTAAATGTTTTGGCATTGCTATTTTATTTTGCATTCTCTTAATCTCTAGTGACCTGAAATGTTTTTTAAATGTGCTTGTTGGCTAATTGTATCTCCTTTTTTGAGAATTGCCAAAATATAACCTTGTCACCTTTTTTTCTGATATGTTGTTTGAGGTTTTTTTTATTGATTTGGACATTCTAGAAACTAATCTTTTGCTGTGTATTTTGATTATATTTTTTTCTATTTATATTTTTCCAAATCATGACAGAGAAACATACAAAATCATGTCCTGTCTTTTGTCCTATGGAAGTTTTAAATTTTAATGCAGTAAATTTATCAGCATTTTTTTTTTTTTTGGCTTTTACATTTAGATCTTAAGAAAATGTTCCCTGCAGTCTCATAAAAATATTCTACATTTTTGTGTTTATTTTAAATTTTGTTTTGAAGGTTCAGGTATTTATTCTATCTACATTAATTGTTGTGCACAATGTGAGGTAGATATAGAATTTTATTGTATGTGTTAAGTGGAAATGAAAAATGTATCCAGTCGTCCAAAGATTACGTGTTGCCTAGTACATATTTTCCTCATTGAAGTGACTTATTTCTGGACAGACATGGGTCTGCTTTGTCTCTTTATATTTTTCTGCATCAATATCATGGTTTCAATCAAAGAACTCTAAGTTATATCCTGATGCCTAAAGAACAATCTCTTCCCCTTCTTCTTTTCTGAGTTGTCTATGCCTATATATTTATTGTTCTTTATGAATTTTAGAATCGATTTGTCAGACACATAAAAAAAAACCTTGAGATTTTATTTAAATTTCAATATAGATCATTTTATATAGAGATTAATTTTCAGAGAACTCACATCTTCCCACCCATGAACATCGCCCTGTCATTTCATTTATTCAGGTCTTGGTTTATGCTCTTCAGTAAGTAAAGTTTTATAGTTTTCCATAGAAAAGTCTTGTACACTTTTTGTTGGTTTTGTTCCTGGTTTGCTGCTATTAGAAATAAGCTACTTTTTTCCTAACCAATTCTCAGTTGATCTTTGTGGCATTTTTGTGTTAGTGAGTGTGTCTGTCTGTCTGTCTCTCCCCCGAGGTAGGCTTCTGTTCTGTCCTTAGGGCAAAGCGGTCCTATTCACGCTGTAAACTTCCTTCCATTCTTTTTATTTTCCCACCATTCCCACTCTCATGACCCCCACACCTGCCCTGCTACCTTAATATATTTCTTTACCGCGTTGGGGTCTAGTAAGTGTTGATTTGATGTGCAAAACAAATATTAGTGTCATGAATATCCAGAAAAGGAAGGACTCAAGTGACTGCTTCAAAAGTGATCTTGAGGGGCGCCTGGGTGGCACAGCGGTTAAGCGCCTGCCTTCGGCTCAGGGCGTGATCCTGGCGTTATGGGATCGAGCCCCACATCAGGCTCCTCCGCTAGGAGCCTGCTTCTTCCTCTCCCGCTCCCTCTGCTTGTGTTCCCTCTCGCTGGCTGTCTCTATCTCTGTCAAATAAATAAATAAAGTCTTTAAAAAAAAAAAAAAAAAAAAAAAAACAAAAGTGATCTTGAGTTCAATCCCTCAGACCCTCATCTAAATCAGTGGAGTTGGTTATAATGTCAACGGAATACAGTGGGTTCTGACTCCATTTACTATGTGCTTTTGACGGATTGACCAACCCTCTTGAGGCCTCAGTGTTTTCCTTTGAAGAATGAAGATAATAAGACCACACAGGGTTATTGTAAGATTAAATATGATCACGTACTTATAGTTCTTAGCACAATGCGTGGCTCATAGTGACCGCTTAACAAAAAGATGTGATTATTACTATTAGATATGGTGAGGATAAATATTCCATAGATTTGTACAGCGGAAGGGCCCTCACCAGCTCTCCCTTCCTTTTGTCAGAAGCTTTGAAGGTAAAAGGACCTTCGGGTTCCTTCCGGGGGAACCTTCAAATTGATTGATGCAGCCCTCAGAGGCCGCCTTGAGGTGTTAAGGCAGCCCAGAGCAGCTCTGCTTTTATTTTATGTTCTGAGGTTCCACGTAAAACTCTGTTGAAAGAAATTTTTCTTGTTCTAAAAATGGCTAGAACCACTTCAGTAATCTGTCAGCTAGAGTCCGGGGACATTCACAGTGTGGGGCAGAAGCACTTGGAAGCCCACTGATTAGAAGTGGTGTTCTCAGTACTCATCTTGGCTTTCCATACTGCTGCAAAACCACTCTCTCCCCTCCCCTGCCCCCGTTCTGTGTACCCTCTTTTGATTTCACCCATTTTTCCTGCTAGTTTCTCCTTTCTTGGGAGTGGTCCCACAGAGATGCGTGCTTTCCTTTCCTAGCCAGCCTAGTGCATCCATGCGATTATCACGTGGGGAGTGTTTTGGTGCCTCTGGCTGCTTTGTTGGGGACCTATGCAGAATTTCTTTAATGATAATGCTCCTCCAAGTGTAATAAATATATATATAATATATAATATAATATAATATATATATATATATATATATATATAATGTATGCTTCTGTGACCCAAATGTCCCAAAGATCCAGACATTTACTTTCTATTGTATTTATTGATACCATTTGGTGTCCAGCTAGCTTGATTTTTCCATAGTTCCTATTTTTTTTTATTTTGTTTTTGGTGCAAGCAAAGTATATTGTTTCTAGAAACTTGCATTTGAATATACATATTTTATAACTGATTCTTACTGTATTATCACTTTCCTCCCCAACCTTCGCTGTTGTTCTTCTACTTTACAGATAAGGAAACTGAAGCTCTGACAAGTTAAGTAACTTGCCTAAGGCCACCAGCAGGCAGACAGAGCTAGGATTCCCAAGGAGAGGATACAGCTATTCTAGACCAGGAGCTTTCTGGAAACTTGAGGTCACAAACTGAGGCTGAATGTGGGCATCAGACAATTTTTTTTAATGTGTGCTAGATTCTAAAATTAGGAGATTTCACATTAAAAAGCAGGTTTCTACCTTGTCTTGCAGCGGTCACGATGCAGCAGCTTCTGGTTCACACTGCTGCACCTGAGTAGTGCTGCTGTCATTAGACAGTCTAGGCGGTGTCTTGTTCATGGCTGTCCCCCACTCCCACGCCAGCTGGCATCTCACTCTTTCAGCACCAGTCTGGCCCTTACAAGGCACTGGAGTCCATACCTCATGGTGCTCCTTGTCCTCCCCTTGTCTCAGCTGTGTCTGTTTTTGTTTTTGTTGTTGTTTTTTTGTTTTGTTTTGTTTTTAAAGATTTTTATTTATTTATTTGACAGAGATAGAGACAGCCAGCAAGAGAGGGAACACAAGCAGGGGGAGTGGGAGAGGAAGAAGCAGGCTCATAGCGGAGGAGCCTGATGTGGGGCTCGATCCCACAACGCCAGGATCACACCCTGAGCCGAAGACAGGCGCTTAACCGCTGTGCCACCCAGGCGCCCCCAGCTGTGTCTGTTTTTAATTATTGGTTTATGACAAAAAAATACCTCACAAAGATATGTACACCCTACTCTGACATAGTGGGGGCCACACTGTCTGTCTAAGTATTAAATGTTTGTGAAGCGTCATCTCTCTTACTTGTCAAATTTAAAAATTAAACTGAAGATCTAGTATTTCTTCCTGCACTGAGCCATCCTGCTGGAGTGCTCACCACCTACTAAAAGAATCATGGCTGAGAGGATGAAATACATTTTGATTTGTAATACTCAGAGACCATCTGGGGAGTAACTTCAATAATCCTGTAACACAAATTCAGACTTGTTTAAATCAGCAGTTTACCGTGGTTTGTTTTCTGGGGTGTGTTATTTGTGGTTTTGAGGTACGACAATCATAGTTGAGGTACTGATGCTTAGTAATAGCAGACACTAAGCATTTTTACTTCCGGTTGTAGTGGAGAGGTCAAGCAGGGAAGGTAATGGAGAGAGAACTTGAAAGCCCCCGCAACCCAAGACACCTTAGCTTTCACCAGCACTTGGGAGTGTTTATTTTAAATAAAGCGATGGGCCCTAGATGTTTCCTGTAATTGTGCCACTCTTACTCATGTGCATTCTTTCAGACTTCTTGAGTGAAGAAATTGTGCTTCTGAGGGTTGGGCCCATGGGTGCACACAAGCCTTATGAATTCCACCTGTCATGCACTGTGGGCTTAGAGAGGGTGAGACCTGCTGGAGCAGGGAGTATATAGCTTTGTGATTTTTTTCTCTTTTTCTAGTTGTGATTTCCTCTAGGATCTGTAATTTAGCCTCAGCTCTGCCATCTAAAAGGAGCCTAAAAATAGAGTTAAGTTCTGAGTTTGAATGAGTGCAATTGGATATATGAAACATTCTCAACTAGATAAATAGAGTTTAAAAACAAAACAAAACAACCAAACACTTAGAGATAAAAGAAAACCCATCCTCAAAGGGCTGTCATCCTGCTGGCATAGTGAATTGATCTGACAGACATAATTTGATTTGCTATTCCTAAGGGGGACAAATTTGATTTGCTTCTAAGGGGGAGTGATTTAATTTTAATTACACAAATTTTTTCTAAGCATTAGCACTTTCATGCAAAATATTAAAGGCAATGTGGTTGTTTTCCCCCTGGAAGTAATGACTTAGAAGTTTGCTTCTAATTATTTAATAATTAGGTTTTGAAATTGAGAATATATTACTAGATGATTATTTATTTATTTATTTTTATTCTGATGAGCTGTGACTATAAGACCAATCAAGGTAAAAAGGCTGCTGAGGTTTTTATAACTGCCTTATATAAAGAGAGAAGACAATTTCCAAATTTCATAGAAAGATAAAATCAGAGTCCTCTTTGACTTCGCCCTGTAAATTAGGTACTGTTGCTACATAACACATCATCCAAAATTTATTTATTGGCTTAAAACAACAATATTTAAAATTTCATATGCTTTCTAAGGATCAGGAAATCAAGAACTGCTCAGCAGCTGCCTTTGACTCAAGATCTCTCATGACATGGTATTTAAATAGTGGTCAAAGTTAGGCTTCTTTACTCACTTGTCCGATGCTTGGTTTGGGAAGACTCAAACAGCTGGGGCTGGAGCACCGGGACTCCTCAGGCCTCTCTTCCTTTCTCACCATATGGAGGTCCCAGGGTGGCTGGACTTCCCAGCAGCTCAGGGCTCCAAAGTCATGTAACCCAAGAGAGCCAGAAGGGAGCCCAATTGCCTTTTCTAACCCAGTTTCCAAAGCCATACATCTTTTCTGAAAAATACAAAACAGGAGAGGGGAATAAGAATCCATGATTTTTTTTTAATAGGGAGAGTGTCACAAAAAAAAAACTTGACATATTTGAAACCACCACACCATGACGCTCGGTAAAGAAAGACCTGCTCATTCTTCACTTTGTTCATATCTGTCTCTTCTCTTCATTTCCTTTTCTTTCTAGCCTTTTCATGCCAGGCTCTCCCATCCATCTGCTTGGACTTTGAGTCCTCACTCTTCCACCTTCCTTGTCCCTATTCTCTCCAAAGCCGGTCTATCTTGTGTCCTGTGGCCAGATTAACCCTTCTGAAAGACCACTGCCATTAATTCATTCTTTTGGTTGAAAGTTTTTAATGCCAATTATTGTCCACAAGCACGTGTCTCCCTAGAGGGTTTGTATCAGAATCGGGTACATGCCTTGTTAAAAAATGCGGATTGTTCAGTCCCTTCACAGAATTACTGCATTAAAATTTCTTGGTACATTGAACCCAAGGATGCACAAGTTAACAAGTTAAAAACCTCTATCAAAGCTGATTCTTAAGCGCGCTAAAATACAAACTTCAACTTGGTGTTTAGTTGCACACAGCAAAGGTTCTCAGCCATAGCGTGTTGCCATAGTTATGGAGCAAGCGGGCCATTTATATCCACACAATATTAAAGTACTGACATTGGAACACATCCACCATTACCCCAATAATGTCATCTTCACTAGTCTTCACCCTTACTTTCTTGAGTGAGAGAGAAACTCCTCAGAATGGGAACAGTTTCACATAAGATGTTTTTCTCAATATTAATGTCATAAGGTTCTTGTGTCTCTGTGCAGATTTCCTGTGCAGTCTGACCTGAGCTGGACTTGGTTTGTGTTCCCACCATCCCTTCAATTCATTTCGTCCTTGCTCCCTTGTTATGTGTCTCTCCTTGATAGTCATTTTTTACTGCTTGTCAAAACTTACCTCCTTCTGGACAATTTCCCTGAGGACCCCAAAGCCTTGGAGATCTCTCCTTACTCTCACTCAGCTTGTTCGGCAAAATTGGTGATTCTCTTTAAGATTTACATGGCACTTATCATATAGTACCTTAAATTGTTAGCTGCTGGTTCATCAGATTGCTGTGTTGGTCAGGCTCCAGCAGGAAAGATGTGCCACACTCAGGCTCCACAGAAGAGCACTTGCTGAAAGAACTACTGAAAAGGTGTGCATAGGGCCTGGGGAAGCTACAAAGGATAGTTCAGTGTCACAAGGCTGGTAAAAGTGCGATCTGTTGGGGCGCCTGGGTGGCACAGCGGTTGGGCGTCTGCCTTCGGCTCAGGGTGTGATCTCGGCGTTATGGGATCGAGCCCCACGTCAGGCTCCTCCGCTATGAGCCTGCTTCTTCCTCTCCCACTCCCCCTGCTTGTGTTCCCTCTCTTGCTGGCTGTCTCTATCTCTGTCGAATAAATAAATAAAAATCTTTAAAAAAAAAAAAGTGGGATCTGTTACCCTCTCTAGGCCTGTAGATTCGAAAAGGGGGAACAGTTGCTTGAATCCAGAAAAAGAAACAGACTTGTGAAAAAAGCTTCCTCATCAGAGCCTTGACCTTCATTGATGAGAGGTAGCCAGCCTCTGATGATCCCCACAGGATGAGAGCCAAGGGAATAAATATCCAGACTTTCCTCTCCTCCCTTCGTCTGATCTTCTGCTGATGTTCACCAGTGAGCAGAACCAACTGGAAGCTAGAGGGCAAGGAACCCCATTGATTTATTCCAGAAGAGCAATCACCCAGGACACAGAGTTGGGGAGAGAATGGTGGAAGGTGGAGCTACAGAGGCCTAAGGAAAATATACAGCACAAATACAAATGTGTTAAAGTGGGGAGTCTTGCAACTACTCTTGTCTTTCTCACAGCCTATGATGCACTACATACAGGAGTTATTCAGTAACTACAGCCTCATTCTTTTATGCCGGCATGCATTGCTTTCATTTCCCTGGAATGCTTGATAAGGATGAGTGACAAAAGGCTTTCCCAATGTTAACATTTTGCAATTTTTGCACAGTGATTCACTCAAACACAAACTACTGTAGTTCCTTAATTTCCAGGCCCAATTCCCTTAATGTCTTTAATAGAAAAGGCCAGTTCCTTGAGAAAATGCAGATACACTTATAATTTGAGTCTCCTAAGTAATTACCAAAAATATAAATTTAAATTAAGCTAGCTGTCATATATTTTGGAAGCCCAAGATACTATTCTCAGATCCTACCAATTTAGCCTCCTGACTATAAGCACATTACATTCTGTGAGGAGTAAATATGTGCAAAAGGGTGCCCTGTGTTTTGTGAAAATAATATCAGAGATGCTGGATTTCTAAAATGAATAAACAGGGTAATTATTTACACTGAAAAGGACTCCTACCTTTTCAGAAAGATTCAGCTGGGATTTCCATTATTTGGGTAGAAACAAACACACTTTATTTTTATGAGAGATGCTTTCTAAAAATAATGACATAGCCAGGTTAAAAATAAAGGACAGAAAAAGATATACCATGCAAATACTGAAGATAAGAAAGCTGGGGTTGCTTGATTGTTATTAAAGTAGACTTCAGGACAACGAGTATTACCAAAGACAAAGAAGAACATTTGCTAGTGATTAAAACATCAATTCAAATTTTAAATGTGTATATACATAATAAATTTCAAAATACATGAATCAAACAATTGACAGAAGTAAAGGGAGAAATAGACGAACCCATAGTCATAGTTGGAAATCTTAACAATTCTTTCTCAGTCTTTGACATAAAAACTAAACAACATATCCGTAAGGACCCAGACCTGAGGAACAATAAGCGTATCTAGAACACAGTATCCAACAACTGCACAGTACACATTGTTTTCAAGTGCACATGGGGCTTTCACTAAGATAAACCATAGATTCGGCCATAGCACAAGTCTTAATAAATTGTAAAAGCTTGAAATGTTGTAGAGTTTGTTCTTTGGCAGCAATGGCCAAAAAAGCATTTGATAACTGTCAACATCAATTCATTAAAAAAAAAAAAAAAACTCAGCAAATTGAGAATATAAAGGGAATTCTTTTAATCTAATATGGAAACCTATAGCTCATATCAGTCTTAGTGATGAAACATCGAGTGCTCTCTGCCTAAGATTGGGAATTGCAGAGGTGTCCATTCTTACCACTTCTGTTGAACTCTGTACTGGATGTTCTGAATAACACATTAAGATAAGAAAAATAAATAAAAGGCATAAATATGGAAAGAAGAAGTAAAACTATCTGTTCTTGTGGATAACATGATTATTAAAAAAAAAAATCCTAAGGAACCTATAAAATGACTACCCAAACTAATAAACCTAGCAAAGTTGCAGAATACAGGGTCAATGTTCAAGTCAATTTTAGTTCCATATATTAGCAACAGATTTGACGAATGTGTATATGATGAAAATATAGGGTGAGTCTCCTCTGCCTTATTGTTTAATTTCACTTCCCATGATAATTCCTTATTAAAATATTGACTTAGAAGGGTAACATCTTTTTAAATAGTATTATTTGAATACAAACTCATTAGTACATGTCTATATATGAGGATGGAAGAGAGGGTAAGATGCTTATGTTTGCATCAGAAAAGTGGTAGTGACTAATGTTCTAATGTGATAAGTAGCCCTTGTATTTAATCTGGTGTAGTCCTCAGTTCTTTCTTTTTTCCCCCATGAGTCATGGCCAGAAAATAGCTTCCCATTCATGCTTGAAATAATGTCCTCCATGAGGACATAGATTCATAGAAGCACAAATTTTGGAGGGTATTTTATCCTGAATATCATAACTGATGGTCCCTGCCTTTGGGGATGCCTGAATCATTACAGAAACAAACAAAACCAGGCAAAATTAGCATTTTCTCACTCAAGTGACAGCAAAAGTACAGCTTTTACTACATGGAAAATTTCTTAGGATTTGTTTTTAAAAACAGTCTTTGAATCAAAAAAGTTTGGTAGCTGCTGATCTCGTTTTATAAATGACAAAACCGAAGCCCAGAGAAGTTAAGTGAATGGCTAGATTTCACAAACCTAGTTAATGTGAGAGCAGAAGTAAGTAACTCAAACCCCTGAGCTAGAATAAGGAGCCCACACTCCCATGTCCAGTGCTCTTTCCACCCAACTGTATTGTCTTCCTGAGCACTAAAGAAGGATGAGTCTAGTCCCAAAGGACTGGGATTGACCATCTAACTAAACCTTTCTGTAGTTAGATCCAAAAGGCATTTTGAACAATAGACAGCATATAAAAATGGATTTTTATTTTCCCGAGCGGTCCATTTTAAAGAAAAAGCACATCGAGTTTTACAAGCTCTGTTATGTTTACTTCAAAATCATTGTTTGTCTTCAGTTACCTACTCATAACTGTTCTCCAAGCATATCTAAGAATTTTATCAATAGTATACTATTTCTTTCTTCTCTACTGAGTAAATGTATTTGTATTTAAGAAAATAATTTTGGGAATGCCTGGGTGGCTCAGTTGGTTGAGCGTCTGACTCCTGAGTTCAGCTCAGGTCATGATCTCAGGGGTCATGAGATTGAGCCCCGAGTTGGGCTCCATGCTCAGTGCAGAGTCTGCTTGCTCCTCGCCCTCTACCCCTCCCCCTGCTGGTGCACTTGCCCTCTCGCTCACACTCTCTCTCTTTCTGTCTCTCTAATAAATAAATAAATAAAGACTTTAAAAAAAAGAGAAAAAAATTTTTAATTATATATGAGGAAAATCTCCTTAAAAGTACAAATTGTTAAGCATTAGAACAAATTATAAGAGCCAACCATTGATTTTTCTTGTCTAGAATAATTTTTAGGAATTCTTTTTTTAAAAGATTTTATTTATTTATTTGTGAAAGAGAGAGAGAGAGAGCACATGAGTGGGGGGGAGGGGCAGAGGGAGAAGCAGACTACCTGCTGAGTGGGAGCCTGATGCAGGGCTCGATCCCAGGACCCCAAGATCATGACCTGAGGTGAGGTTAGATGCTTAACCAACTGAGCCACCCAGGCACCCCAGGAATTCTTTAATATTATTTTTGTGCACATTAAACACTCAGTATTGGAGCGCCTGGGTGGCTCAGTCATTAAGTGTCTGCCTTCAGCTCAGGGCGTGATCCTGGCATTCTGGGATCAAGCCCCACATCAGGCTCGTCCACTGGGAGCCTGCTTTTTCCTCTCCCACTCCCCCTGCTTGTGTTCCCTCTCTCACTGGCTGTCTCTCTCTCTGTCAAATAAATAAATAAAATCTTTAAAAAAAATAAATAAACACGTAGTATTTACTGAATGAATGAGTAAATGAATGAATGAATAATAAAATGGATAATGTTTTAAAATCTCTGGCAGGCCTTTCCATATCCATGGTTCTTTGCTTTCTATTAAAATTTAATCATGAGCCTTCTGAAAGTTCATTCAACTATGTTTTACTTGAACTACCAAATATTCTAATAAATATTATTTTTAGGCAGTGTACATGTATGTACATGTATGTATTTTAATATATACACAGAGATAGAAAAACAGAAAGAAAGAAAGAAAGAAAGAAAGAAAGAAAGAAAGAAATACACGCACACACACACACATGCACACACACACACACAGGAGAGAAATATTTGGAAAGGATTTCCAGCTCAGTTTTGTTTCTGCCCAAATCACTCATACATTTCAAAGCACTAAATTAATAATCTAAAAATATCCTGTTAGAATGATTATACTTCAGTGCTCAGGCTCCCTGTTCAAGCAGAAAGGCCAAGGTGAAGGCTGCTGCTGTGGCCAAAAGAGACTCGAAAGTCTGGCTTCAACTCCATGGCACCAACACAATTTGAAAAGACCCAATCTTACAGTAGCTATTGTCTTCTAGAGCCTTGGAAAATTACCCATATACTAATTACCCATTGCCACCAAAAACACTGAGTAGAACATTAAAAGTGGACATCAACGATTTTGGAAAATAACTCGTTGGTTGTATTTTTTCTTTTATTTTTTTTTATTATGTTCAATTTACCAGCATATAGTACATCATACGTTTTTGATGTAGTGTTTAATTCATTAATTGCGTATAACACCCAGGGCTCATCCCAACAGGTGTCCTCCTTAATACCCATCACCCAGTTACCCCATCCCTCCACCCCCTCCCTTCTGGAACTCTCAGTTTGTTCCCAGAGTCCAGAGTCTCTCATGGTTTGTCTCCCTCTCTGATTTCTTTCCATTCAGTTTTCCCTCCTTTCTCCTGTGGTCCTCCACACTATTCTGTATGTTCCACATATGAGTGAAACAATATGATAATTGTCTTTCTCTGCTTGACTTATTTCACTTGGCATAATCTCCTCCAGTTCCACCCATGTTGACAAAAATGGTGGATATTCATCCTTTCTGATGGCTGAGTAATATTCCATTGTATATATGGACCACATCTTCTTTATCCATTCATCTGCTGAAGGGTATCTGGCTCCTTCCACAATTTGGCTATTGTGGACATTGCTGCTATGAACATTGAGGTGCATGTGCCCCTTCTTTTCACTACATCTGTATCTTTGGGGTGAATACCTAGGTAACTTCGTTGGTTTTAATAAAAAATAACTCTTCTGTCCACCACTACTTAGCACTGAAAATCCAGTTGAGTCTGAGTGTGCGTGTGTGTGTGTGTGTGTGTGTGTGTGTGTTATGGCTATAGAATGAGACTGAAACTAAGTTTTCCTATATGGCTTATGCAGCCACCTTGCTAATATGTATAAACCAGTAGTGGTGAAAGACTTCAATGTGTGTACTACATTCAGAGGTAATGGCTCCCTGGCCTACTATGTTGAGAAGGATTTTGGAGCTGAGACCAGAGTGCTGTGATCCTAAGTAATGATGATTCTCTGCATATCCCAGATAGAAAGCCTCTCCAGGATGGGCCATATCTGTGTTATACAGTGGAGTTTTTAACATTTTGAATTCCCATTCAAGATGTTCTAGAACCCTGAATCTTCCTATTACATCTTTATAGGAAAAAAACACAAAACCTTTATCCTCCTTGTAGAAGTGGGGTTATATTTAAAAGAACATGGGGTGGGAGAAGGTACCCACAGAGACTATTCCTGATTGTCAAAAAGAGTCCCAATTTCGCATATTCCACGGCCACTTCATTAGGTAGTGTTTCAGCTTAGTTTGCTACTCTGGATGTGATGATGGCTATCAGACCATAAACTTCTAAAATGAACCTTGAGTTCATCCCATTGTTTTATCAGAGGAGTTCATAACTGGAGGCCAGATTATGAGCTACTTTATAAAATACAAGATGCAGCTATTATACTTCTGGTGCTTCGTAACACTCACCTAAGTGAATGAGTGGGTGATAGAAGAATAATTTGATTATATCAGCAGGGGTTTTCATAGACCCATTTTTGTCTACCAGAACATAGACTTGGGTATAACTTCTTTATTCCTTCCTCTCCCTAAGTGCTTTTTCCAGTAAAATAAGAGCGCTGGAAAGTTTCTAGGGAAAGAAAACATCCCATGAATTCATGGAGTATTCACATGGGCCACAAGTTTCCAGAACTTCAGGCCCTCTTCGGAGCTTTCGTTGTACCCTGCTGTGTGGCTTCCATTTTGGAACCGTATTCCAATACAATGGAATTTCCATACACTCTCACTGTGTTGAAATAAGAGTTCATGTGCCTATTTCCACTTTAGATTGGGATATCCTTGTGGACAGGGACCATGTCTTGTCCATTTTGCATCTCTTTAATCTAGTGTGGCAGTTGTCTCATAGTACATGCTTAATTAATGTATGTTGAACCGAAGTGGGCACCTGTAAATGCATTTCCCAGTATTGTTAGAACTCTATTTACCAGAAGAGTTTCAAAAAAGAAAAGGAATGAAATAATAGTGATCTAGTTTAACCACTTGTAGGCACATATTAAAATAATTAATACTTGTTAGAAGAATGAAGGGATCTTCCTTAGTGATTCTCATACTTTGAATGTTCAAGAAAATCTTGAGAACAAGGTGTTCTATAGATATGTTCTCAAATTCTGGCTGGAATTGTTTGGGTCTTAGTTTCTCAAATGTTTTCTGAGAATATGAATTTAAAGTATTTTTCTTCATTATCAATGTGAATGAGAAGAGTTATTCTAAGATAAGCTGGGCAGAGAGATATAGTAATATCCAATGAATAGAGTAGGATACCATCACTCCTTCTCCAGCCATTAATAGCATAATAGTCTTTTCTGAATTTCCTTGGAGACAGTCTATGTTTGAATGGATACGAAGCAATCAATGTAGATAAGTGTGAAATAGAATTGTATTGGGCATGTGTCTTCTTTTGAAGTGTTAGCTTCTTTCAGCCACACAAATCAAAATAACTTACACCTAAGAAAATGATACGTTTTTCTTTACAATGACACCAAAGTTTTGAAAAAAAAAGTATTTCCATCTAAACTTCAAATGGAAATCTCTAATAATGGCATTTCATGGTGAATTATCAGCCTATTTTCCATTCAGTAAGTCTATGCATGGAATATTAATGGAACTATCACATAATTTTTTACCAATTTATATTCCTGCATACCAACTAGCATTTAATATACCCTTGAATTTCATTTTCCTGCAAGAAATGCTTTTTAAAGATTTGGAAATGTGCTTCTGGCTATTAGAATTTCTAAACTACTTTTTTAATACTTCCTTTGAATGGTGGCAGTGTCTCAAAGCATAAAATCCAGGTGTCTAAAATAGGTAGGTCAGGAAGAAACTGCACTGTACTTGCTTTTTTAAGATATATTTTATCTTACTTGATGCAAATAGAAATATGTCCTATATTTAGCTTCAGTAATTTTTTTTGGAAAACTGATTGCTATGCGATAGATCAAATAGGGATTTGGACCACATGATATTTAGAAGTTCATCCTCATCTTCTTTGAATTTAGAACATAGTAGACAATATGTCAGGTTTGTGCCTGCATATCAATGACAGGACTGCATGGGTAATTATTCTCATTGTCAATATTGAGGATTTAAATATTAAATGTTTGTAAAGAAACAGGTTTAGAGACGGGACAGTTTAGAAGTTGGCTAAATCATAAACATTAGCGATATGCTGAGATCTTCCACTTCTTCAAGGTCTGTCTCTATGATTTTCTTGGCTGGGTCTAGAAACATCACCTAACTATTTGCTTCTTAATAGACGCTGTTTTTTGTGGTCTAATCAGTCATGCGTCACATGCACTCGTAATGAAGAGTCCATGGACTGACCACTATGAATCAGGCAGGCATGGTTCATCCCCCAGGTGTATAAACAGCTGATGTATTTTTGAAATCTACCCATTTGCCTTCATCCCTCTCTCCCCTCCAGTCTTGTTTTATTTCAGGCTATTTGCCTAATGCTGGCACTAATAGTTCCCCCTATTTTCTAAGTGATCATTAAGATTGAGCACATCTATAAAGAGAATGTTAAGAATAATGATCATGTTTTACATTATATTTATTTGACCTCTTGATTTGTAAGGGGCATTGTAGACAGTGCATGTTCATTAGCTCTTTCAGATGATCTGCTTGCCTCCAGTCCTCCCCTGCTCTACCATTGGCATTCATTCTAAGGCATGAAATAAAATGTAATACTCCCATGTTTATAAGATAAAACCCCAACTGCTAATGCTTAGCATGGAAGACAATGCCATCCCAGCTAGTCTCAGCCTACCTTTCCAGAACTTCAGCTGTGGCTCATGAAAGGATCTTAATACATATTAGATGAATGAATTAAACAAATGAAGAAGTACATACCTACATAATAAAATTAGTGGTGGGGAAAAGACATCTTGGAAAAAATAGTGCTGTAAATTTACATTCATTTCCATATTGTCAGCCTGGTAGATATTAAATAAAACCTTAATCTTTTCCTCTTCATTAAATTCCTCCATCTCGGCAGCCTAATGTATCCCAATTGCTCTATCGAAATGAAGATTTGTTGCATAAAAACCAAACCACAGAAAGATACTTTTCATGAACTAATGCTATCTTCTTAAACCATTCATGATATACTCTGTTCGGCAGATATGATTAATGTGGTTTGTGACTAGTTGTGGAAAAAAAAAAGTAACCTAGATCACTACTTAATTAAAGTCATAGAATCAAATGCATTTGTATGAGATGACCACAGGATCATGGAAGAGGGTAGAATATAGCTTTTCAATACGAAATGCCCAAACTGTAAAAATAAGGTTTAACACACTAGTTGTCTCCCTAAGTTAGCTTCTTTCTTTTTTGACTTAATCACATTATCCACTTCAGACTTTTATTGACACCTTAAAGACCCTGAAACTTTAATAAGCTCCCATTCTGAGCACTCATTTCTGTATAGGGTTTCTTATAAAGCAGAGGATAAACCACAGCATCTGGGGGCCCGTGTCCAGAGATCCTGATTCAGTAGAACAGAGTGGAGTGCGCTGACCCGCATTTCTAGCAGGCTTCTAGGAAATGCCCATGCAAGGGCAGCCAGTGCAAGGGTTGTTCTTTCAGTACCAGGGCTGTAAAGCCTCCTTCACATTGTTACCAGAGTTTGCCTTAGTGAAACACATTTCATTCAGTTCATGTAATTTCATGTAATTGTAACAATCTTGGGAAAGGGGATGGAATTTGTCTTGGAGAAAAGAAGACTCAGGGAGAGTATGTTAACTGACATCAGGTATCATAGAATTGCCCAATGGAAGTGGCTCTCTTTCTTCTCGTGTTTGCTTAAACATTGTGCTAATCATATTATAATTGTCTCTTGGCTCAACTATTAGACTGTGAGTTCCTTAAGGTCAGGAAAAATGTCGTACTCCTCTTTCTAATCAGGGCCTAATACCTACACTGATCTTTGGAAATATGAGAGATGAAAATGTTACTTGGGGAGCAACAGACTGTCCTCAGTCTGTCAGTCCTCCAGCATGATCTCTAAATAAAAAATGTGCAGGGACAGCAATTGACAGCGAGAAAAAAATATTTTATTATGAAATTTTGTCTCTAAACGCAGTAGGACCCAAGAGTACCATCTGAACTCCATGGAGAATTCCTCTTATGTAGGCTGCTGATAACCTAGTGCCTGGGACCAGAGCAAGCCAGAAGACCTCCTCCAACCCTAATCCCCGCCCCCCCAGCCCCCAAGTCTCAGATTGTCCCACCATTGTCACAGAAACCTAAATCCAGAGAATGCCAATGGAGGAGAAGAGGACAGGAAGTAGAGCCAGAAACACATAAATTGGGCTGGTGCTTGGAGCAGCCCAATGCAAGCCTTCTGATAATTAAGTCCAGCAGATCACTCTAGCTACATAGAAAGAAGCAAGTTCAAAGAGAAAGGTGAGCCGCAGAAAGGGAGATTGGTATTACTTCTCCAGCTTCTTGGAAATAGAAGAGAGGATCCTAGGTGAGAGAAACCACACCCCTACCTAGTACTACAGTACTAGGTACTATACAGTACCTAGTACTGTAGCTTAGTGAAAAGTCTTGATCTGACCAACTTTGACTATACTTTTTCTCCTCAAAAGTGAAAAGAGGGAGATGGGGGGAAATGAAAGAGGAGTCTTGAATTCACTTTTTTTTTTTTTTAGGGATTAACATTTTCCAATTGTTTGTCCTTTTCCATAAACCCAAGCTCAGGTCATAGAGTTTATAACCATATAACCATGCAGCGCCCATGCATACCCATTTTTCTATTGTTTTCTGTTTTTCTTATTGATTTGTAAGAATACTTTTTTAAAAAATTTTATTTATTTGTTTTTGAGAGAGCAAGCGCGCGCACACACACACACACACACACACACACACACACACAGAGTCAAGGGGGGAGGGGCGGAGAGAGAAGCAGACTCCCTGCTGAGCAGGGAGGGCCTGCGGGACTCATCCCAGGACCCTGGGATCATGACCTGAGCTGAAGGCAGAGACTTAACTGAGTCACCCAGGAGCCCCTGATTTGTAAGAATACTTTTATATTTTCAAAACAAGCCTTTTGTTGATTGTATGTGTTGCAAATATCTTCTCCAACTGACATTTTCATTTCTTAATAGTGTATTTAATAAATAAAAGTGTTTTTTTATGTTAAAACCATTCAGTTGTAAAACATCTTTATGGTTTGGAAGTTTTAGACCTGTTTAAGAAATTCTTATCTACCCTAAGGTCTAGAAGCTATTTTCTTATATGCTATCTCCTAAGATCTTTATCATTTTACTTTTCACATTTAGATGTGAACATGCATTTGGAATGAGTTTTGCATACCGTATCATATAGAGTCAAGAGTCATCGTTTTCTATATGAACATCCACCTGCCCGAGGAGCGTTCATTGAAAAGACTGTGCTTTCCCCACTGCACTGCAGAGCCACCTTTGTCATAAATCATATGCCCATATATTTGGGCAGTGGATCTGTTTCATAGTTTTGTTCCAGTGGTTTACTGGTCTTCCTTAAAACCCAGTACCTCACTGTCTTAATTACTGTGGATTTGTAATGAATCACATTATCTGACAATAATTTCTAATAGTTTATTCTTTTTCTTTACGATTTTCTTGAAGATTGCCTTGTCTATTCTTGGCGTTCTGCATTTTCAAATAAATTTCAGTCTATTTTTCAATTCCCATGAAAGACAAAAATTTAACAAAGTTGCTGACATTTAGAGATTACATTAAATCTATAAATCAATTGGGAAGCATTGACATAGTTTATGATATTAAGTGTTCCATTCATGAATATGGCATATACCTCATTTTATTTCTGCCAAGGTCTGTGTAGTACTTTTGTATCATTTTTCCATGAGATTTTTTTCCACTAGGTGATTAAACAATTTTCTTTGGTTAAGTAACATTTTTATTTTTTCAATGAGATAACGTTTTAATTTTCACCATTTATGTATAAACACAGGTTAATAAAACACATCACAAAACAGTAAAATTTCAGTTAATATTTATAGTTGCATAGGTTCGTGCTCATAGTTTTTAAGTATTGTATACATTAACAAATGTTACAACACATCATTATTCTTAGAAAGATCGTTAAAAGACACCTAGAAATCTTATAACGTATGGTAGTAAATCACAACTTCTCAACAACAGCAACAAAAACATAGTGAAGATTTAGAAATAAGCGGTAGTCACTTAGATGTTTTAGTTTAACATTTTAGATTTGAAGCCACAATATCCACCCAGCACATAAGGACCCTGCTACCATATATTCACTTCAGTGAGAGGGAAGCACTGAAATGCTGAGTAGGGGCAGGTACAGAGAACTTCAATCACTGCTGATGGAAGAGTTCAAAATACACTGTGAAGGGACGCCTGGGCGGCTCAGTCGTTAAGCAGCTGCCTTCAGCTCAGGGTCATGATCCCAGGGTCCTGGGATCGAGCCCCACGTCGGGCTCCCTGCTCAGTGGGAAGCCTGCTTCTCCCTCTTCTACTCCCCCTGCTTGTGTTCCCTCTCTCGCTGTGTCTCTCTCTGTCAAATAAATAAATAAAATCTTTAAAAAAATAAAATAAAATACACTGTGAAAACGTTGAGAAAATGTCATGACTGGGCATGTTGGAATTGAGTACTTGTACAGGATGAAACATCTGTCAGTAGGTCTCAAGAAACTGGGAGCAAAAGTATTTCTTGGGCTTTAAGTTCATGGTCTTGGTATCCTTCCTCAGAAGGCATCGCATATGCCTCATTGACAGGCGTATCTTCTAGAATTCCTTCCTGTGGGCCTCCTTCTTCACTCAGGCTAATGTGAAGAAGTCAGCAGGCAGGGATTTCTTTCTGGAGGTTCTAGAGTAGGAAGTATTTCCTTGCTGCTCCAGCGTCCTGAGTCTCCCCACATCTTTGGCAAATGTCCCTTTGGGTTGTATGGATTTTCTTGGAAAGCCAGCAATGGCTGGTCACGTCTTTCTCAAGCAGCATCACACTAAAGCTCAATTAAGTAGCATTTTTAATTCATTTTTAAATTGTTCCTAGTATATAGGATAAAATTGATTCTTGTATACTACTTTTGTAGGCAGAGACCATGCTAAATTTGCATATTTATTCTAATGGCTTTTAACTTCTTTTGAAGTTTTTACTTGTACAATCACATTGTCCCAAATGACTATTGTATTTCTTTCTTTCCAATCCAGTGTTTTATTTCTTGTTCATGTTTTATTGTACTGTCAAAAATCTTCATTACAATGTTGACTAGAAATGCTTATGATAGGCATTTTTATTTCAACGGGGGAAGGTGTCAACATTTCTCAATTAAGTGTGATGCTTGCTATAAATTTTATGTATTTATTCTTTACCATATTATGGATGTTCTGTTGAATTCCTAGTTTGATAAGAGTATTTATCATGAATAAATGTTAAGTTTTACCAATTTTTTTCCCACATTTATTTATTTGTTAAGATGATCTTTTGATTTTTCTCTTCTATTCCATTCATTTGATAAATTACAATGCTTGATTTTTGAAAGGCAAACTAATTCTTCCTGCATGGAATAAACCCAAATTGGTCATGATATCTTCGTGGATTTTATATCTTGATGGATTCATTTGCTGATATTTTACCTAGAATTTTTGCATCTATGTTCTTGTGTGAGATTGTCCTATAATTTTTCTCTTTTAATGCCCTTATTTGACTTTGGATTCAAGATTATGCTGGCCTAATAGAATGAAGTGAGAAATACTCCTTTGATATTTAGTAGAAGGGTTTCTGTTAGCTTGATGTCTGGTACAATTCACTGGTAAAGCCATCCGGGTTTTGAGCTTTCTTTGTGTGAGGGTTTTGAATATGGATTTAATAACCTGATTTTCTGTTTATTCTTCTATCAGTGTAGGGAAGTTGTGTTTTTCTAGAAATCTGTTCATTTCATATAAATTTTGCAACTTGTTGTCATTAAGTTCTTAAAATCCTCTGTCCTCTTAATCTCTGTATGATATTTAGGAATTCATTCCCTCTTATCAATATCTATTTTTGCCTTCCCTCTTTTTCTTGATTAGTTTCACCAGGGACCCTTAATTATACTATGTTTATTTTTTATTTTTTCCTCACTATTATCTTTATCTTTTCTCTCTTTCTACTTTTTAGTCAACCTAAAATGGCCTTTTTTTTTTTTTTTTTTTTACCATTTTGAGATGAATGCTTAGGTCCTTAATTTCAAGGATCCCTCCCCCCCCCCACTGCAACGTATTCATTTAAGGCAATAAAATGTTCCTGTGACTATGGGTGTAGCTACATCCCATAAGTTTTGAAATGTCATAATTTATTATCATTTAATTAAAAATATTTTCTACTTCCACTGTGATTTCTTTGACTGAAGATTATGTTAATGTGTATTGTTTAATTACTAAACACAAGGATTTTTTAATTTCTAGTTTTATTATTTATACAGAGCTTACTTCCACTGTAGTCACTGAAGGTAATCTGAGTGTGAGTTTCAATCATTTGAAATTTATTTAAATTTCCTTTATGGTTCAGAATATGGTCAACTTTTATAAATTTTCTGTGTGTATTTTAGAAGACTTTATATTCAACTTAGTGGTAGTATCTATGTATCTATCTATCTATCTATAAAGTTGTTAATTGTATGAAGATCTCCTTTCTTTACTGATTTTTTTGTCATGTGTTCTATCAGTTACTTGCAACGATATATTAAAATCTCCCACTATGACTGTAGATTTGTGACTTTCTTCTTTTAGTTCTGTTTAAGTTCAGCTTTGTGTACTGAGAGGCTATATTACTGAGTCATGCAAATTAAGGTTATTATTTCTTCCTGGATAATTAACCTTTTATCTTAATGAAATGTCACTCTTTAGCTCCAGTAATACTTCTCTCCTTAAAGTCTATACTTTGACATGTGTTCACGGCTTTTTCACTTTTATTGAAGTATAATTGACAAACAAAAATTATACAACTTGATGTTTTGATATATGTGAAATGATCACCACAGTCTAGCCAACTAACATATCCACCACCTCACATAGTTACCAGTTTCTTCGTTTTTCTTTTTTGTGGTGAGAACGCTTAAGATCTACCCTCTTAGCAAAGGTTCAAGTATATAATACAGTACTGTTAGCTATACTCACATCGCTATCCTTTAGATCTGTGGAGCTTACTCATCTTGCATAACTGATAACTTGTACCCTTTCACCAACATCTCCTCATTTCCCTCTCTACCCAGCCCCTGACAACCACCATTCTGCTCTTTGCTTTTGTGAGTTTGACTATTTTTTTATTTTTATTTTTTTAAAAGATTTTATTTATTTATTCGACAGAGAGAGAGACAGCCAGCGAGATAGGGAACACAAGCAGGGGGAGTGGGAGAGGAAGAAGCAGGCTCATAGCGGAGGAGCCTGATGTGGGGCTCGATCCCATAACGCCGGGATCACGCCCTGAGCCGAAGGCAGACGCTTAACCGCTGTGCCACCCAGGCGCCCCATAGTTTGACTATTTTAGATTCCACATATAAGTGAGATCATGGAAGTATTTGTCTTTCTGTGTCCTCCAGATTCATCCATGTTGTCACAATGGCAGGATTTCCTACTTTTTTTAAGGCTAGATAATATCCCATTATACCTATATTCCACATTTTCTTTATCCATTCATCTGCTGACAAACATTTAGGTTGTTTCCATATCTTGGCTATTGAGAATAGTCCTGCAATGATTATGGGAGTGCAAATATCTCGAGATATTGATTTTGTTTCCTTTGGCTATATACCTAGAAGTATATTTATGGATTCAGAGGTAGTTCTATTTTTAACATTTTTGAGGACTATCGATACTGCATTTCATAGTAGCTGTACCAGTTTGCTTTCCTACCAACAAAGGTTCCCTTTTCTCCACATCCTTGCCAATACTTGCTATCTTTTGTCTTTTTGATAATAGCCATTCTCACAGGTGTGAGGTGATTATCTCTTTGTGGTTTTGATTTGCATTTCCTTGATGATTAGTGATGCTAAACACCTTTTTATGTACTTATTGGCTATTTGTATGTGTTCTTTTCAGAAATGTCTGTACATTTTGCCCCTTTTTTGTAGAAAATGGATTATTAGGAATTGATTTTTTCCTATTTTTTAAATTGAGGCATAATTGACATAACATTAATTAATTTCAGGTGTACAGCATAATGATTCCTTATTTGTATATGCAAAATGATCACAATAAGTCCAGTTGCTATCCATCACCATACATAGTTACAAAAATTGTTTTTCTCATGATGAGAACTTTCAACATCCACTCTCCTAGGTACTTTCAGGTTTTTTTCCCTTTGCCCATCAAATATCAAATCAGGTTTGATATTTGTATAGTTTTACCACCTTTCTATGGGTTAATGTTTCCATGATATATTTTTTCCATCTTTTTACTTTTAGCATTTCTGTATCTTTCTATTTCAAGTTCACAGCTATATCAGGCACCTCTGATGCCCTATATTATATTCTCACAGCCCACCTATCACTCGGTCATTACTGCTGTGACCAGCTTCATGCCATTGTAATGTATGGCAACTCACTGGGGATGTTTGGCTTCCTGCCCAGGGACTCATGCGTCCACAACGTGAAAGCATGGGGAAGGTAATATGTCTGGGAGCAACTCTTGACCAGTAGGAGACAGGACCTGGTGGACAGAGACTCCTCACGTGTGCCCCTCAGAAGGCCCAGCAGCACGGAGGTCCCAGCCCCCAGTTGCAGTGACTAACTGAACATCGCACATTTGCATTCGCTTGCCCTCCTCCTCTAGATTCTCCCCAGTCCCCACTGCCAGCTTTCCTGTGTATGGCTGCTTTCATGCTACAAGACCATATGGCCTGAAAAGCCTAAAATATTCATTATCCAGCCCTTTACAGAAAAAATTTTCTGACTCTTGTTCTAGGGATCACAGCGTACATCGTTAACTTAATGTCTCATAGAATTCAATATTTCTGCCACTTCCTGAACAAGCCCTTAAAACAGTTGAACTTCATGTACCTGCCTCATGACTAATCTCTATTTTTAAATCCCAAAATACTTTCAGTATTCTTTTATATGGTCAATACTCATTTAGGTTTACCTACATATTTGCCATTTCGTTGCTGTTTATTCATTCCTCTGGGCCAATTTTCTATCTTGGATCATTTGACTTCTACCTAAAGAATATGTTTAAATGTTTCCATTAGTGTAGAATTTCTGAGGACAGATACTGTCAATTTTTGTTTGTTTGAAAATATCTGTATTTACTCCTAGTTTTTGAAAGATATTTTTACTGCCTTCAGAAACCTAGGTTGGCAGTTGTTTTGTATTGGCACTTTGAACATACCATGTCATTGTTTTCTGGCTTTCATTGTCACTTTTGAAAATACAGCTGTTCATTGTTGCTCTTCTGAAGGTAATCTTTCTTTTCTTCTGGCAGCTTTAAAGATTGTTTTGTTTTGTTTTGATTTGGTCTTTTTGTCTGTCGAAACTTTTAGCGGTTTTACTCTGGTATGCTTAGATCTGAGGTTTTCTGTTTATTCTTCTTGGCTTTTATATTGCTTCTTGAATCTGAAACTTGATATCATTTGTGAGTTTAGAAAATTCTTAGCTGTTGTATTGTCTAATACCACTTATTCATTTTCTCTCTTCTTCTAGAACTTTCTAACCATTCTCTCTCATTTGTCCCTTTTGCTGTTTGATGTACTTTTCCTACTCCTGTCTCCCCTTTATTTCATTCTGGATATTTTATTCTGTTCATTTAGTTCACTAGTTCTCTTTTCACGTATGCCTAATTGACTGTTAAATACATTTAATCACCTAATATGATGGGAATTTGGGGGTGATTCTAAAGGGATTTTGTCCTGTGAGGCTGGTTCACACACTCTGATGGTGTAGCCCTATGGAGTCCAACCAAAAGGGGGCAGCAGTAGTAGTTTCTATAGCTCCTTCTCCTGGGTGGGACCCATATTCTAGTTTTTGTCCCCCAGGCCTGTAGTCTGTTTAAAGTTCTGCCCAGAAATTATTTCCATGTTAAATGATAGTGAAGTCTAATTATCTATCCTTTTTTTCCTTTTATGATCTAATCTAGCTTCTGTGATAATGGTGTGTGTTCAGCAAAAGTTTAATGGATGAAAGAAATAATTTACTTTACATTTTCACTGTGGGCAGAATAGGGAAGCAAATTTAAGCCCAATATTAGAAAGAACTTCTCAGTTATTAGAATCTTCCAATAAAAAAAGGGGCCACCTTGTAAATAGTAAGTACCCATCCCAAGAAATGCTCACAAGAACGTTCAAGTTCAAATGTTCAACTTTAAAAATCACTTGTCAAGAGACTGTGGAGATAATTACAGATGTGGCATTAATTTGGGTCAGATAATCTCTCGAGTTTTTTCCAGCCTTTAGTTTCTGTGATTTTAGTTTTTGTTCCAATTTGATCTTCTCTCTCTCTCTCTTTTTTTTTAGTACATTGCTTCCTGGTTTCTGACAGTGTCATCTGAATTATGGAGTGTAGGCCTTCTGACACATCTTCATAAAGAATAGGCCAGTCAAAAGTACTGACAGGGACAGGGAGTATTAAAACAAGCTCACTTGGCAATCTGACACAGTGAATATGTCTTTGCTTATCAAAGGCAGTCACAGGTTCTTTTCAACAGAGTAATCATTCAGGTAAGGGTCTTTAAGTCAATGGACAGAAGATTGGCATGTCTATATAATGACAGAAAAAATTGATTTAGTTGATTCATTAGGAGAAATAATATCAGCGACTGAGAAGCTTACTTCTTTGTAGACAAAAGTGGTATCTCAAATTTTGTTCTCATTTATATATTTATTCATTCATTCATTGAATCAGCAAATATATTTTGAGAACCTAGGGTAAGAAAAGGTATGTCAAGGATCCATTTTGTTTGGTGATACTTCTCAACATGTCAAAAGTGCATTTTATGAAAACTTTCTAGGGACTTCACATCTTTTGGAATGCAATGGTATCTGCTTCTAACTTAGAGGAAAAAACATAAACAATTGAAATATTTTTTCCCTTTAAAATGGAGTACTGTTGGAGAAGATGAGACCCTAATGACCGGGCATGCGTGGGGTTCCTAGGACCAGATGAGCACACTAGTGGCTGTGGGCACTCTGCTGAGCCGTCAGCCTGTTATCCCCAGCTGCCACAGTCCTCACCGGTTCTACATCATAGTTGTTTTTTCTATTTCTAATTATATCTTGTGTCATTTATACCAAAGAAAGATAGCGAGTTATCAGTTATAAAATTAAATAACTTTCCAGATTCACTTCAAAGTCATCTTTCTCAAACCTAAAGTTGAATTTCACTGATCAAAACTCTTAGATATGCCTCTTAAGTTTTCTATAAACCTGAAATTGCTTTTTTAAAAAGGGCTTTAATTTAAAAAATAAATAAAATGCAATTTTATTCGATGTCTGAAAAAGTCTTATATAAATTTCAGTCTTGGGGGCGCCTGGGTGGCACAGCGGTTAAGCGCCTGCCTTCGGCTCAGGGCGTGATCCCGGCGTTCCGGGATCGAGTCCCACATCAGGCTCCTCCGCTATGAGCCTGCTTCTTCCTCTCCCACTCCCCCTGCTTGTGTTCCCTCTCTCGCTGGCTGTCTCTCTCTCTGTCAAATAAATAAATAAAATCTTTAAAAAAATAAATAAATAAATAAATTTCAGTCTTACCTAAATTTCTCTACTATTTCAAAAGCCAACAGTAAAAAACAAAATATAGTGGTGATTACATATGTGTCTATCTATGACTTCATTGTGTTATGTAGGGAGAAGCACTTACATTGTAGCCTGAAGCAAAACACAAGATGTATTAAAGTAAACGATTTCATTTGTTTAAATGCAAATTGAAAGAATTTCAAAAGTCAGAACGTTTTTATCTGCATTTAATACTAAGCTAGTAATTCAGGGTTTTTCCCCCCTTTATTTTGCTATACATCCTAACTAAACCAAGAGTAATACAATATTTTATTTGTCAGAAATTGTCTTCTTCTTAATATTACCTTTGTGTTTATTTTAAGGAGGGAGCAAGTGGGGGTCGGTGGGGGGAGCGCTGGCCGGGGGTGGGGGGGCAGAAGGAGAAAGAGAATCTCAAGCAGTCTCCATACTTAGCACGGAGCCTGACTTGGAGCTCCATCTCACAACTCTGATGTCATGACCTGAGCTGAAATCAAATGGATGCTTAAACGACTGAGCCATCCAGGCGCTCCCCCCAATATAATTTATTTAAAGCAAATTTTAAAGGATGTCATTTGTTATATTGGGTAAGGCTAAACATTACCAGAGATTTTATTAAACATAAATTTTCCAATATGATAGCTGATAAAATAAAGGTTTTAACTTCAAATAATGCCTTTATCATATATCACACAAAATTAAAGTGATTTTTTTTAAAGTATTGAGGCTTCCCAAAAGCTATTTAGAAGTTGTTTTTCTTTGTTTTTAAGTTAGGAAATACTAAACTACAGAGATGGAGAGCTTTTCCTCTTATTTTACAGTTGAGAAACCTGAGGCTCAGAAAAAAATGAACCATTTGTTCAAAGGCCAAAAACAAATAGATGGCAGCTTCTAGATTCAAATTCAAGATGATCTGAATCTGAAATTCATGCTCTTAATCACTAATGCTAATGTGTGGCTTAGACAGTGGCAGTGGGAGCTTGGCGGGGCGGCGGGGGGTGGGGAGGGTTGAGTGGTATTTCAAAGACAAAACCTGTAGGCAATGCTGAGAGCTTAGAGAGATGATGAGTAAGGGTTCTTTTCTAGCTGAGAGATTTAGGAAAGTAGTGTTGCTACCATAAAATACCATAAAAGTAGAAAAATAAATAAGCAAGATAGGAATTTCATTTAGGGAAAAAGGACCTGAGATTGATTGTGGCCTTGCAAAGTCACAAGTAACATTAAGACTTACAGGTAGAGCCGTCCTATAAAGCATTTGAAAATACAGGTCTTAGATTCTGTTGAAAGTCAGTGCTGAAAATGCAGATTCAGGATCCATCAACTAAGGGTAGTGGCTGAAAGCAGAACAGGTAAAAAAGAATGAGAAGAGGATGAGAATCTGGAGACATGACCTAAAAGCAGGAACATGATCTAAGCATCAAGGAAGGCCCCCACTTGTGGACTTAAGGAGGAAAAAATGTGAGCCAAGAAAATAAATAAATAAACAAATAAATAACAAAAAGTTAAAGGAGGACCAGGACAACCTAGAATCATGAAAGCCAAGAAATATAAACTTGGCTAAAATTTATTGAGCACTTACCATGGATCAAATCTGGGCTGTGTATTTCACATTCATTATCTTATTTAATCTTTATAGTAACTCAAGGAGGTAGATCTGTATATCTTTATTGATAGATGAAGACACAGAGGCTTTGCAAAATTAGCCAATACGCCCGTCACTCAGCTGGCAAGTCCTAGGGCAAAAACTGGAATGCATGTTTCCAGCCTCCAGGGTCCACTTTCCAAACAGTGGTCTCTAGAGTTTACAAGGTGTGGAAAGAAAGTGTTAAAATTGCAATCATTATATCTCTTATTTTTTAAATTGCATTTTTGTGTATGTTTTACAACAAGCATCCTATATATTAGTATGGTGACACATGCATATTTTCTAAATTAATAAGTATATATTGGGGCATATGCTCAAATAATTTACTAATGTAAAGATGCAAAAAATATTGGAATCATCTATTATTTTATTGAATCATTTCTTTAAACTGCTATACAAAACCACCTTTTTGTCTTGTCCCATCTTCAACAAGAAACTACATTCACTTTCTATGGCCATGTTGTCTTTTAAATGCGTACTAGTCCTAATTGATTTAAATAAGAACGATTTATTTCATAGGTTCTTTTCAAGTCGTTCCTTGGTATTTTCAGAAATTTGTGAAAGCTTTTGGGTTAATTGGTTCTTTGTAATAGTAAAAGGAACACAGGCCTTAGACCAGACAGACCTGTGTTCAAATATCAACTTCGACTTTTCTGACCATATGACCTCAGACTATTACCTCATTTCTCAGAGCCTCCCGTTTGTTCATCTGAAAACTGGAGATAACATGTACGTTGCAGAGTATTGCAAAGTTTAGCAATATCATAAGAAAATAACCTAGCACTGGGCCTGGCATACAGTGGATACTTTTAGATTTTTACTTATTAATTTATTTGAGAGAGAAAGAGAGGGCGCACATGTGGTGAGGGGGTGGAGGAAGGGCAGAGGGAGAGGGAAAAAGAGAATCCTAAGCAGACTCTGTGCTAAGCCCAGAGCCCCATGCAGGGCTCAATCTCACGACCCTGAGATCATGACCTGAGCTAAAATCAAGAGTCGAATGCTTAACCAACTGAGCCACCCAGGTCCCCCTACAATTGATACTTTTAAAAGAACAGCAAAAAGTAATAATAGGGGGCGCCTGGGTAACGCAGTCGTTAAGCGTCTGCCTTTGGCTCAGGGCGTGATCCCGGCGTTCCGGGATCGAGTCCCACATCGGGCTCCACCGCTGGGAGCCTGCTGCTTCCTCTCCCACTCCCCCTGCTTGTGTTGCCTCTCTCGCTGGCTGTCTCTCTGTCACATAAATAAATAAAATCTTAAAAAAAAAAAAGTAATAATAGGAGCAGTACTTGTTTACTGTAGAGAATATCTATAGTCAAACCATCATGTCCCCTCTAAAATCCGGTTACATATACCTTTGGAAAAGTTTTGCCTATACTGACCTTAATTTAACCTGGATACTTGTTTTAACATAGACAAAAAGTATTTTCTAGATATATGGAGGTCACTGCATACAGCTGTGCAGATTGGGGAATGCCATTTACATGAGCTACAGGCATACCTTGGAGATATTGTGGGTTCAGGTCTAGAATGCTGCAATAAAGCAAATATCACAATGAAGCAAGTCAGGTGAAAATTTTGGTTTCCCATTGCATATAAAAATTATGTTTACTCTATACTGTATTCTATTAAGTGTGCAATGGCATTATGCCTAAAAAAACAGTGTACATACTTTAATTTAAAAATATTTTATTGTGGGGTCCCTAGGTGGCTCAGTCAGTTAAGCAGCTGTCTTTGGCTTAGGTCATGATCCCGGGGTCCTGGGATTGAGCCCTGCATCAGGGTCCTGGGGTTCTGGGGTCTTGGGATCGAGCCCTGCAGATGGATCTGGGCAAAATCAATTGAAAACCTTTTGGAAAGCATTCACCATTCTAGATGCCATTATGAACATTTGTGATTTGTGAAAAGAGGTCAAAATATCAACATTAACAGGAGTTTGGAAGTTGATTCCAACCCTCATGGATGACTTGGAGGGGTTCAAGACTTCAGTGGAGGAAGTAGCTGCAGACATGGTAGAAATCGCAGGAGAACTAGAATTAGAAGTGGACCTGACGGTATGACTGCATTGCTGCATCTCATATCAAACTTTAAGAAGTGGATTCCTACGGATGAGCAAAAGCAAGTGGTTTCTTGAGATGGACTCTACTCCTGGTGAAGATATTGTTTGATAGCACTTTACCCACAGTAGAACTCCTTTCTGAATTGGAGACAGTCCTCTGAAACCCTGCCGGTACTTTACCAACCAAGTTTATGTAACATTCTAACTCCTCTGTTTTCATTTCAACAATCTTCACAACATCAATTGATTTTCCCCAGATCATCAGAGGAACCACTAACTATGGCAGCCATCGCCTTACAAAATGTATTTCTTAACTAAGACTTGAAAGTTGAAATTACTAGCTTGTCCAAGGGCTGCAGAATCAACGTTGTGGTAATAGGCATTGAAAGCAACACTAATATCACTGTACATCTCCATCAGAACTCTTGGATAATCAGGTGCATTGTTAATGAGCAATAATATTTTGAAAGATATCTTTTTTCTGAGCAATAGGTCTCAACAGTGGGCTTAAAATACTCAGTAAACCATGTTTTAAACAGATGTGCCATCATCCGGACCTTGTTGTTCCATTTTCAGAGCATAGGCAGAGTAGATTTAGCATAATTCTTAAGGGCCTTAGAATTTTCAAAATGGTAAATGAGCATTGGCTTCAACTTAAAGTCACCAGGTGCAATAACTCTTAACAACAGAGTCAGCCTGTCCTTTGAGGCTTTGAAGCCAGGCATTCACTTGTCTACCTGAGAAAGACCTAGATGGCATCTTCTTCCAGGATAAGACAGTTTCATCTGTACTGAAAATCTGTTGTTTTGTGTAAGCTCCCTGCATTAATTATCTTAGCTAAATAACTTGCTAGATAACTTGCTGCAGCTTCTCCCTCAGCACTTGCTGCTTCACCTTGCTCTTCGATGTTACAGAGAAGTCTTCTGTCCTTAAAGCCCATGAACCCACCTCTACTAGCTTCACACTTTCCTTCTGCTGCTTCCCCACCTCTCTCAGCCTTCACAGAATTGAAGAGAGTTAGTTAGGGCCTTGCTCTGGTTTAGGCTTTGGCTTTGGCTTAAGGGAGTGTTGTAGCTGGTTTGATCTTCTATCCATAACTTTCTCCATATCAGCAATAAGCCCATTTCACTTTCACTTTCTTATCATTTATTTGTTCACTGAAGTAGCACTTTTAATTTTCTTTACGAACTTCAAGGTATGCCTTTATAAAAACAGTGGCCCCTCCTATTCTTGTATAGAACAGTAGCCCTAGAAATTATACTGGCAAAGACATAGAGGCCCAAAGATATGGCATCCTCAACAGAATTAAAAGAGATGAATGCCGCTGCCCACACTTGCATTGGTTGGTGTGTTAAATGCTTGTCTGCTTGTTTGATTCTCTTTGCAGATCTGTACTCCTGACTTGGTGGTATTCTTGGCTTGTGCCAATCAGAGGCTCAAAGAGAGATTACTGAAGCGTGCAGAGCAACAGGGGCGGCCTGACGACAATCTGAAAGCTACCCAAAGGAGACTAATGAACTTCAAGCAGAATGCTGCTCCATTGGTCAAATACTTCCAGGAAAAGGGGCTCATCATGACAGTAAGTTAGCTATACTTTTACATGTCTAGTATAAGACCAATCTTTCAGATTTCTAATTCACCTGTTCTCATTTAGAAACCCACTTTACTTAAAAAAAAAAAGTGGCTTTCCTTGGACTTCGAATCCAATAGGAAAAAAATTGATAATTTTTACCTGCTTTGCCTTTATTAAGTCATTATGATAAAAATACTTTCTCTTTAATTTTATAAAAAATGATAAATTTTAACCTTGGCTACAATCCTATAGCCTCCAAAGAAAAAAAAGGCTTTTTAAATAATAATTTGAATAATCTTAAGTAGTACTTGCCTGATTTCCCAACTCTTCTGTCTGTGGAAACCTAATAAAATTGATAGACTTAAAAACACACAGTTGACATAGTGTTACATGAGACTTATATTGTAAGTGAGGTTTTATCACAATGTACCACATAAGGAAATGAGATCCTGATGGCACAAAAAAGTTTCCTAAGGGTTTGACTTGCTTAAAGATGTAATACTGTCTGAAAATGGAAGGCATTGATCTTTCTGCTCCATTAACACAATGCTAATATTAATGTTTTCATAATTCGTTTGTTTCGTGGTTAATGACACTCAATGTACCAATGAAAGAAGAGACTGAATCATTATTTCATACAGTTATTAGAATACAGGAAGTTAGAGGTGAAGATTCAGCTAAATTATAATCCCATCACATCAGAAATTCAAGTATTGAAACAGAGGAGACAAAGGAATCATTGGCCATCTGTAGAAAACATTTTATGGAGGAAGACACTAACGTCAGAGCAGCTCCATGAGACCTGGATGGCGGCAGAGCTCAGCAAAACCCTCCCCCCAGCCCTTGGGTCTTTCTCACCAGACCAGAGATTCCCATCTAGTGAGGTTACAAAGCCCAGTAGACAATCTGATGAAAATAATGCATGTCTTTCTTAATAAAATGCGCATAAGTTTTTTTTTTTTGTTTTTTTTTTTTTACAAATTTTCGGTAAATCTACTGAAGCTCATCCACAGAGCCTATGACCTAGCAATTACTGGGTAAAAAATCTCTTCATTAGACTAAGATGCCCTTAGATCTGAGACAGTCACGACACTTGAATAATAATCTCTTTGCAGTCTTTTTAGCTCTCTAAAGAAATATTTATTTGAATTTGCTCTTTGAGTCAAAGTTGTCATGTCAGAGAACTGTAAATCTGATCTGAAAATGGTTCACAGTGCCAGAGTTCATTTTTTAGTCTAAAAGAGACATTGAAAATAGGAAAGATTCAAGAAAATCAGGGCGGATGTTTCTCTGGCTATTTTTGCTGGGATTTTTCCCCGTTTCTCTTGCAAATTACCGATGCTGACTTCTGCGTTGTGTCATGAAAAAAGAAATTTACCCTACAGACCAAACCCCCAACTGCAAAGTGCAGAGCCAGAGTTTTAATTGATGTTTGCAAGGCTTAAAGGTATTACCAGAGTATCTCTGATTACTCCCTGCCTGTCACATTCGTCATCACAAGCAGAGCAGATTTCCCAAATGAATGCAGAGTGGGGATTGTTAATTTACTAATATTTTGCATGGAGGTGAAATGCCATTGCCTGTAATTGAGGGAGTCAATAACAATGTGGATGACAGCCTGTAACCTCACTGCTAAAACCAAATAAGCTTTAGGATAAATGCCTCTAATTACTGGGAGACTTGCCTTGGAAAGTCACCTTTTGAAAAAGTGGTGAACGCAAACACAGGCTAGGCTCTGGGGAATAGAATTAGGAAATTTCGTCTGTCAAAGAAGCAGGTACTGCATCCTGAATCACATGTCCTCCTTCAGAACACGGATCATAGTTCGGTTTTGGAATTAAAATATATTTGGTAGCATTTCTATCTTTAAAGATGAGTTAAATAATAAAAACAATCATCCATATTAATCACAAGTATATTAAGATTTTAATTAAAAAACTGGGAGTTAATAGAGCAAACCCAAATATTTCCTTTTCTCTGTAGTTTTTTTCTGTTGCTTCCACCTGCCCCTCTTAATTGATTCATCTATTCATTTAGTAAATAATTATTGAGAATCACTGGGTGCCAGACACACTGCTAGGTGCTAGGGATGCAAAGCTAAATAAGCAAAAGGTAAGGACCTTTATTTTGTTCCCTTACGTATTACAAATTGCTAGAACAGTACCTGCCTGGTACATAGTGTGCTCCCAGTAAATGAACAAAGCTTACAGTCTGTGGGGAAAGAGATCCTAAACAATGAGTTATTAAATGTGGTATCTGTCACAAAGGAGAATGTACAAGGCATCCTCACATATGTCACGCACCATGTTAGGAATTGAGTAGAAGTAAGATTACCCACAGGTAAGATTAATCACTTATCTTGGTGTGAAGTTCTTAAAGACCACAGAAACCATGTCCCTCTTCATCAGTCCAGTTGAGATACTTCATCTTGGTGCTTCTCTTCCTTAGGGCTTTGGAGTCTGAAACCCTCACTTGAAGTCTTATGCTCCATTGCCATTTAATAAATTCATGATGCTCTGGGACTTGGTCTCTATCTATAAATTGGAGATGACGTTACCTACCACATCATGTTGTTGTATGGGTGCAATGAGAGAATGTCTGTACCACGGCAGACAGTGGCAATGCAGAGGCCATGTTTAGGGAGCACCATGCAGCCCCACTGCCTGGCTCAGATTCCACCTGTGCCACCTACCTCCTGCGTGACCCCCTGCAGGCTTCTTATCCTCTCAGCTGCCTGACCTGTGAAATGGGTACAATCATCCATCCTACCTCAGTGTAATTATAAGGAGTAAATGGATATCAGGTGTTTAGAACAGTTCCTGGAACATTGTAAGGACAATTCAAGTGATTGATACTGTTTATAATTCTTGTCTTTGTTCCTCTCTCTTCCCTTCCCCTCTCATCCCATCTTTTGGAACCTACCATTACCACTAACAATTCTGTGTTCTTTGAGGGTTCTCTGTTGACTTTTCTCCCATAGATAGATTAGTGAAGAAATCCAAAATGAAGAATCTAGGTTTTAAAAACTTCATGCCAAATTCATTTTTTTTTTTGTTATTGGTTTTTAAATTGTCCCAGTGCTTTTTTAACTTCTATATTGTCTAATCAAGCCATATAATGATTGCATCTGAACCGTGCGATTGGATTGTAGGAAATACTAGCTCATTTTTTTTTCTTTTTTACTTCATCATTGACACTACCTATTGACAGATCTGAGTCAAGAATGAACCCAGTGTGACTGAAGAGAAAACCTAATCAAAATAGACAGGAAAACATGCTGTTATCTGAATACTGTATCTTATTGACATGGTTCCCATCACATGGACCTTTTCATTTTTATTCTTTTATTATACTTACCCATATACAGCCATCTGTGCATGAATTAAATGCTATGAAATCACAAGGCTAGGATATTAGGTACTTCGTAGAATCTTCTCAGACAAGTTTATATGTTGTTTCTTAACTTATTACAGGATCAGATGTAATTGCTAATCATACCTTTTACAGCGCTGTGCTCCTAATTAAATTAGGTGCAATGAGTTCCCCAAGTTTCTCAAGAGTTTTGTTTTGAAATTTGTTTTTTACCGGGATCAAAAAAGCTGCTTATTTAGTCTTACTGAGTAAGCTCTGTTTCATGACATTTTGAAGCACTGGGACTTGATGAAACTATAGAACTCTTGAACCATAATTTCCCTTCTATAGGTTTTTCAAAAGTCTCAATAATATATATATATATATATATATATATAATAATTTTTTATCTTTATTATTTTTTAAAGATTTTATTTATTTATTTGACAGAGAGAGAGACAGCCAGTGAGAGAGGGAACACAAGCAGGGGGAGCGGGAGAGGAAGAAGCAGACTCCCAGCAGAGGAGCCCGATGTGGGGCTCGATCCCTAGACTCTGGGATCATGCCCTGAGCCGAAGGCAGACGCTTAATGACTGAGCCACCCAGGCGCCCCAATTTTTTATCTTTATTTTTAAAGCTTAAAGAAACCCTAGACTGTTTTAATCATCCTCACTAAGTTGGATGAAACTTATTGAAGAAATAGTATTAGGTAAGACAGGTCAAGCTTAAGTAAATTTGATGAACTCTTTAAAAAATATGCACAGTTTTGTTCATTGTTTTGAGAAAAAGATCTTCTAAAATGATTGAAAAATAATAGGGTAGGATGTAATGTTTATATTGTTATTTTCCAAAATGCACCATGCTGTTGATCCAGCCAGAAAAACATGCCACTCACACACATTTATGTGCATTGAATAAATGCTACTTAATATAGATAATAATCAGTGAAGGTCCACATTTAGTTTTAGACTCTGCAGTAAGCAAATGGTCATTTTTCTTCTGGACTTTTTGTAGGAGAAAGCAAGAGAAGCATAACTTCAAGTGAGAAGTAAGCTGTAATCATAAGATGTGTAAAAAGGCCTACTATTTAATACCTAGACTTATCGATTGGATTTCTTCAGCCAGGAAAGACATAGACTGAAAAATGTTAAAATCAGGATTATTTCTCATTCACTAACACCAATTTTCTGGGAAAGTGGGTGAGGGACTAATTTTAAACTGTCTTATTAGCAAGGCCACGTAAACCAGTGACTTCTAATTTCAATAGTGAATAGATCAGAAAAGAATTTTTTTAATTGGGGCTAAGATGAAGTTAGTTTTTTAAGACTTTATTTTTTACAGTAGTTTTAAGTTCATAGCAAAATTGCAAGAGCATAAAGGGATTTCCCAAACACTCCCTCCCCCTAAACGTGCATAGCCTCCCACTCTATTAAATCCCTCACCAAAGTGGTATATTCGTTATAATTGACAAACTTATATCAACACATCATAATCATCCAAAGTTCATAGTTTATCTTATGGTTCACTCTTGGTGTTGTACATTCTATGGATTTAGACAAATGTATAATGACCCGTAATCCATCATTATAATATCATACATAGTAGTTTCACTGCCCTGAATCACCTCTATGCTCTGCCTATTCATTCCTCCCCACCTCTCGCCATTCCCTCACCCTGGCTTCTAGAAACCCGTGATCTTTTTGCTATCTACAGTATTGCCTTATCCAGAATGTCATATGGTATGTAACCTTTTCAGACTGACTACTTTCACTAAGGTTCTTCTATGTCTTTTCATGGCTTGAGAATTCATTTCTTTTTAGCACTGAATAATATTCCATGATCTGAACGTACCATTCACTTGATGGACATCTTGGTTGCTTCCAAGTTTTGGCAATTATGAGTAAATTTACTATAAATATCTATGTGCAGGGTTTTTTTGTGGGCATAAGTTTTCAGTTTGTTTGGATCAATGCCAAGGAGCATGATTGCCAGATCGAATGGTAAGAGTATGTTTAGTTTTGTAAGAAACTGCCAGACTGTCTTCCAAAGTGGCTGTACCATTTTGCATTCCCACTAGCTATGAACTGGCGTTCTTGTTGCTCCATATCGTCACCAGCATTTGTATTTCCTGTCATCGGTGTCCTGAATTTTGGCCATTTTTATAGGTGTGTTAGTGGTATCTTGTTTTAATTTGCATTTCCTAAGTAGCTTTTTTATTTTACTAAGTGAGGACATTGAGGGGAAAAAATCTATTAACTGTTAGAAAGGCATATTTTTAGCACACACACAAAAAATTAGGGAAGACATGGTTACAAATAAAGTCTCTAAATAAATCTATTTGGCTTTAAGCAAAGCTCCCAACATTTGCCCTTTTTTCTCTCATTTTATGGTAGATAAGGGACTACTTCATCACAGACTGGCATCAGTGCTGGGGAACCACTGGCAGAGAGAACACATCCTTGTCAAAACCACAGTATTGTTAATTCACCAGATATCGTCCCTGAGCCCCCAGGTAACCCCTTATGCCCCATATCACTCCCTTCAAATACGAGAATACCCATATTATATATTTCAAATTCACCACTGAACTATGTAGTTCCCATCCCACCAGACACTCATAGCCAAGGGAAAATAAACAGGAATAGTAAAAGCTAATTTAGACAGAACTGAATAATTATTTGTTAATTAACTTAGTTTCATAGGAATCAACACTAACATTTAAACACAAGTACACTTACCTCTAAACTGCCAGTGCATCGCCATTGGTGAATTATCACCATCTCCGCTATCACCACACGGGATGGTGGAAAAGAAGTCTAAATAGCATAAGCCCTCAGCCGATGCAGCAACTCACCTAAACATAAGAAAGGCAATGAAGAAACTTTGTAACAGTTGACCCAAATACATCCATTCTCTTAAAATCACTCAGAGGAAAATCTCATTGCTTCTCAATACTTGAGGTTGATGAATTTGTAAATAGGTAACATAGTGAAGCTGTATTTCCTTTAAATACCGTCACTTATTGTATCCTGTTTAAATATTCATTGTCATGTAATGAAAAGGCCCATTAATTCCTTTTGGGCGGGTTTAGTAACTAAGACAAAATATAGTCAAGGAGTAGTTTTCAAAGGTTAATAAGAAAGGCTATAGAGGTATTCTGGCACATACTTACTTGGGTGTCAGTGGTGTATATGTGTGCTGGATATATGGCCCTCTGAATTGTTTTAACTTCAATTAAAAAAAAAAAACTAAATAGTGCCTTCTGGCATGAAACCTGATACTATTAGCATCTCAGTGTGAAGAGCCCAGAGGAAACATGAGAAATACCCACTTTGGCTTGAATACAGGGCAGCTTATAAGGATTCACACTGTCTGGGCAACAAACATTTATTGAATCCTACTGTGTGCAGAGGCAACAAGACAAAGCTGCCCTAGAAAAACTACTGTTCTTCTTTTAGGAGAGTAGCATCTCAGTAGATTTTTTTAAATGGATATTTGGATTTTTTAAAATTAACATATAATGTATTATTGGTTTCGGAGGTACAGGTCTGTGATTCATCAGTCTTACATAAAACCCAGTGCTCATTACATTATATGCCCTCCTTAATGTCCATCACCCAGTTACACCATCCCTCCATCCCCATCCCCTCCAGCAACCCTCAGTTTGTTTCCTGAGATTAAAAGTCTCTTATAGTTTGTCTCCCTCTCTGATATTTGTCTTTTATTTTTTCCTCTCTTCCGCTATGATCTTCTGTTTTGTTTCTTAAATTCCACATATCATGAGATCATATGATAATTATCTTTCTCAGATTGACTTATTTAGCTTAGCATAATACCCTCTAGTTCCATCCATGTCATTGCAAATGGCAAGATTTCATTTTTTAATGACTGAGTAATACTCCACTGTGTATAGCTATACCACATCTTCGTTATCCTTTCATCTGTCGATGGACATCTGGGCTCTTTCCATAATTTGGCTATTGTGGACATTACTGCTATAAACATTGGGGTGCATGTGCCCCTTCTTTTCACCACATCTATATCTTTGGGGTAAATACCCAGTAGTCCAATTGCTAGGTCATAGGGTAGCTCTATTTTCAACTTTTTGAGGAACGTCCATACTGTTTTCCAGCATAGCTGCACCAGCTTGCATTCCCACCAGCAGCGTAGGAGGATTCCCCTTTCTCCACATCCTTGCCAACATCTGTTGTTTCCTGACTTGTTAATTTTAGCTGTTCTGACTGGTGTGAGGTGGTATGTCATTGTGGTTTTGATTTGTATTTCCCTGAGGCCGAGAGATTTTGAGCAATTTTTCATGTGTTTGTTGGCCATTTGGAAGTCTTCTTTGAAGAAATGTCTGTTCATGTCTTCTGCCCATTTCTTGATTGGATTATTTGTTCTTTGGGTGTTGAGTTTGATAAGTTCATTACAGATTTGGGAGACTAGTCCTTTATCTGATATGTCATTTGCTAATATCTTCTCCCATTCTGTCGGTTGTCTTTTGGATTTGTCAACTGTTTCCTTTGTTGTGCAAAAGCTTTTTATCTTGACGAAGTCCCAGTCATTCGTTTTTGGCTATGTTTCCCTTGCCATTGGAGACGTGTTTTACAAGAAGTTACTGCAGCCAAGGTGGAAGAGGTTGCTGTCTGTGTTGTCCTCTAGGATTTTGATGGATTTCCTGTCTCACATTGAGGTCTTTCATCCATTTTGAGTCTACTTTTATGTATGGTGTAAGGAAATGGTCCAGTTTCATTCTTCTGCATGTGGCTGCAATTTTCCCAACACCATTTGTTGAAGAGACTGTCTTTTTCCACTAGATATTCTTTCCTGCTTTGTCAAAAATTAGTTGACCATAGAGTTGAGGGTTCATTTCTGAGTTCTCTGTTCTGTTCCATTGATCTATGTCTCTGTTTTTGTGCTAGTACCATACTGTCTTGATGATTATAGCTTTGTAATAGAGCTTAAAGTACAGAATTGTGATTCCACCAGTTTTGGTTTTCTTTCTCAATATTCCTTTGGTTATTTGGAGTCTTTTCTGGTTCCATACAAATTTTAGGATTATTTGTGCCAGCTCTGTGAAAAAAGTTGATGGTATTTTGATAGGGATTGCATCAAATGTGTAGATTGCTGTAGGTAGCATAGACATTTTACATGTTTATTCTTCTGATCCATGAGCATGGAATGTTTTTCCATCTTTTTGTGTCTTCTTCAATTTCTTTCTACAGTTTTCTGAGTACAGATCCTTTGCCTCTTTGGTTAGGTTTATTCCTAGGTATCTTATGGTTTTGGGTGCAGTTGTAAATGGGACTGACTCATTAATCTCTCTCTTCTGTCTCATTGTTAGTGTGTAGGAATGCGATTGATTTCTGTGCATTGATTTTATATCCTGCCGCGTTGCTGAATTCCTGTATGAGTTCTAGCAATTTTGGGGTGGAGTCTTTTGGGTTTTCCTCACAGAATATCATGTCATCTGCAAAGAGTGAGAGTTTGACTTCTTCTTTGCTGATTCAGATGCCTTTTATTTCTTTTTGATGTCTGATTGCTGAAGCTAGGACTTCTAGTACTATGTTGAACAGCAGTGGTGATAGTGGACATCCCTGCCATGTTCCTGACCTTAGGGGAAAAGCTCTCAGTTTTTCCCCATTGAGAATGATATTCACTGTGAGCTTTTCATATGTGGTTTTTATGATATTGAGGTATGTTCCCTCTATCCCTACACTGTGAGGAGTTTTAATCAAGAAGAATGCTTTAATCAAGAAAGGATGCTAGTTTTTTCTGCATCTGTTGAGAAGATCATATGGTTCTTGTCCTTTCTTTTATTTATGTAGTGTATCACATTGATTGAATTGTGGATGTTGAACCAAACTTGCAGCCCAGGAATAAATCCCACTTGGTTGTGGTGAATAATCCTTTTAATGTACTGTTGGATCCTATTGTCTAGTATTTTGGTGAGGATTTTTGCATCCATATTCATCAGGGATATTGGTCTATAATTCTCCTTTTTGGTGGGGTCTTTTTCTGGTTTGGAGATCAAGGTAATGCTGGCCTCATAGAAAGAGTTTGGAAGTTATCCTTTCATTTCTATTTTTTGAAATAACTTCAGAAGAATAGGTATTAATTCTTCTTTAAATGTTTGGTAGAATTCCCCTGGGAAGCCATCTGGCCCTGGGCTCTTGTTTTTTGGGAGATTTTTGATTACTGCTTCAATTTCCTTGCTGGTTATGGGTCTGTTCAGGTTTTCTATTTCTTCCTGTTTCAGTTTTGGTAGTTGATATGTCTCTAGGAATGCACCCATTTCTTCCAGATTGCCTAATTTGTTGGCATATAGTTGCTCATAATATGTTCTTATAATTGTTTATATTTCTTCAGTGTTGATTGTGATCTCTCCTCTTTCATTCATGATTTTATTTATTTGGGTCCTTTCTCTTTTCGTTTTGATAAGTCTGGCCTGGGGTTTATTGATCTTATTAACTCTTTCAAAGAACCAACTCCTAGTTTCATTGATCTGTTCTACTGTTCTCTTGGTTTCTATTTCATTGATTTCTGCTACAATCTTTATTATTTTTCTTCTGCTGCTAGGTTTAGTCTTTATTTGCTGTTCTTTCTCCAGCTCCTTTAGGTGTTAGGTTAGCTTGTGTATTTGAGACCTTTCTTGTTTCTTGAGAAAGGCTTGTATTGCTATTTACTTCCCTCTTGGGATCGTCTTTGCTGCATCCCAAAGATTTTGAACAGTTGTGTTTTCATTTTCATTTGTTTCCATGATTTTTTAAAATTCTTCTTTAATTTCATGGTTGACCCATTCTTTAGTAGGATGCTCTTTAGCCTCCATGTATTTGAGTTCTTTCCAAATTTCTTCTTGTGTTTGAGTTCCAGTTTCAAAGCATTGTGGTCCAAAAATATGCAGGGAATGATCCCAGTCTTTTGGTACCAGTTGAGGCCTGATTTGTGACTCAGTATGTGAACTATTCTGGAGAATATTCCATGTGCACTTGAGAAGAATGTGTATTCTGTTGCTGTAGGATGGAATGTTCTGAATATACCTGTGAAGTCCATCTGGTCCAGGATGTCATTCAAAGGCCTTATTTCCTTGTTGATCTTTGGCTTAGATGATCTGTCCATTGCAGTGAGGGGGGTGTTAAAGTCCCCTACTATTATTGTCTTATTATCAATGTGTTTCTTTGATTTTGTTATTAATTGGCTTATATAATTGGCTGCTCCCATGTTAGGGGCATAAATATTTATAATTCCTAGATCTTCTTGTTGGATAGACCCTTTAATTATGATATAGTGTCTTTCTGCATCTCTTATAGTCTTTGGTTTAAAATCTAATTTGTCTGATGTAAGGATTTCCACCCCTGCTTTCTTTTGATGTCCATTAGCATGATAAGTGGTTTTCCACCCCTCACTTTAAATCTGGGGGTGTCTTTGGGTCTAAAATGAGTCTCTTGCAGACAGCATGTCAATGGGTCTTGCTTTTTTATCCAGTCTCATACCCTGTGTCTTTTGATTGGGGCATTTAGCCAGTTTACATTCAGAGTAACTATTGAAAGATATGAATTTAGTGCCACTGTATTACCTGTAAAGTGACTGTTACTGTATGTTGTCTCAGTTCCTTTCTGGTCCATGTTACTTTTGGGCTCTCTCTTTGCTTAGAGGATCCTTCTTAATATTTCTTTTAGGACTGACTTGGTGATCACAAATTCTTTAAGTTTCTGTTTGTCCTGTAAGCTTTTTATCACTTCTTCTATTTTGAATGACATCCTAGCTGGATATAGTATACTTGGCTGCATATTTTTCTAGTTCGGTACCCTGAATATATCTTGCCAGTACTTTCTGGTCTGCCAGGTCTCTGTGGACAGGTCTGCTGCCAATCTAATGTTTCTACCCTTGTAGCTTACAGATCTCTTTTCCTGAGCTGCTTTCAGGATTTTCTCTTTGTCTCTGAGACATGCAAGTTTCACTATTATATGCCAGGATGTTGACCTATCTTTAGTGATTTTGAAGGGGGTTCTCTGTGCCTCCTAGATTTTAATGCCCATTTCCTTCCCCAGATTAAAAAGTTCTCCACTATAATTTGCTCCAATATACCTTCTGCCCCTCTCTCTCTTTCTTCTTTTTCTGGGATCCCAGTTATTCTAATATTGTTTTGTTTTGTGGTGTCACTCATCTCTCAAATTCTCCCCTCATGGTCCAGTAGTTGTTTATCTCTCTTTTTCTCAGCTTCTTTATTCTCCATCATTTGGTCTTCTATATAGCTAATTCTCTCTGCTGCCTCATTTATCCTAGTAGTTAGAGCTTCTGTTTTTGATTGCATCTCATTAATAACCTTTTTGATTTCAACTTGGTTAGATTTTAGTTCTTCTGTGCTTTTTTTCTTTTAGTTCTTCTATGCTTTTTTCAAGCCCATCTTTATAATCATTATTCTGAACTCTAGTTCCTACATCTTACTTATGTCCATAACGATTAGGTCCCTGGCAGTCAGTACTGCCTCTTGTTCTCTTTTTTGAGGTGAGTTTTTCCATCTTGTCATTCTTGCAGAAAGTGGTCACTTTTCTATTTGTAGAGTTGCAGATATTTTCTTAGATCTCCAATTGAGTTTACAGGTGTTCAGAGTAATTTGATAGCTATCTTGCTGAATTCCTGGGACCAGATGAAATTAGGGTCTTCTACTCCTCTGCCATCTTGGACTCCTCTAGTAGTACACCTTTAATTTACCTATTAACATAGATCTTTGTAATCCTGGTTTTAAAATATCCAGAACTAAATTAAAAAATGAATCTGATTACTTTCATTATTTTTTTGAAAGATTTGTTTATTCATTTGAGCGGGGGGAGAAGCGTGCTCAAGCCGGGGGAGGGACGGAGGAGAGGGAGAATCCCAAGCCCACTCTGTTCTGACACAGGGTTTAATCCCACAACCCCGATATCATGATCCAAGCCAAAATCAAGAGTCAGACACCCAACCGACTGAGCCACCCAGATGCCCTCTGATTATTTTCATTCCTATGGGCTCTCAAAACTAAAATACATGCTGTGATACCAGTTTCCTTCTCTGATCTTTTATATAGAAAGGAAAGTAAAAGCACTGAGAGATAAAGCTATTTGCTCACAAAGTGCAATCCACAGGTAGCAAAGCAGCATCTGCTGTTCTGGGAGCAAATTAGGCTGCTTCAGAATCGGCCTCAGAATAATGGGGGTAAGAAGCAGATACCAAATCTACAGTGGTTTCTATCATTCTGTCTCCGTAACAAACACGCACCAGCTACAACTTCCCCACACCCAAAGCTTGCTCAGTATCAGTGCTGTTGACACTCTGCAAACAGAGAGCAAACGAAATGACTCAGTGAATGCCTCTCCTTTCAAAGTGGGAAATTGATGCCAATTATATGACAGATCCATTGTCAGCACATGATGATAAGAGTGCTCACACCAGTAAAGGCAGTATTCTCATTGTGATGTTTCATGCAGGTGTTTATAGGAAAAATGAGGATGAACTTAAAGAATGAACATGCTTCCTTCTCCAAAGGAATGTAAAATATTTTTCTGTTGATTGCATTATTTCAGACAGCCATGAAATAGAGTCCAAAAAACCCCAACGCTCGACTTTTAAATCATCTTAAGTAGGGCCTGGAACTAAGTGATGTGGGTAAAATCGAGATAATATTCAAGTAAACACATCTGAAAGATTCACATGAAGAAAATTCCTATTCCAAGAACTATGATGGACAAGTCTATCTAAGAATATTTTAGTTAAGGCTTGTGCTGTTTCTATGTACCTGGCTTTTATGACAGCTTGTCTTTATTTGTAATTTTTTTAAAAAGTAAAATGAAACTTAGAAATAGTTGGTACCTGACTGTCATGTCATACTAACGGCTTCCTATAAACTCTTGTTTCAACCTTACAGTTCCTGACAGGAAAATGTACAATATACACATACACATTTTCAGCTGGTCATGTTCCCAGGAGATGCTGTGCTCAGAAAAATAATTTTGACGATAGTGTCAGCGAACATTCCAGACTTCTAGAATTAGGTCTTAATTTACTTTAATATGCTATACTGAGACTTATTGAGACATTGAGTAAGAAAATCATATTTTTGGTAAAGTTCTTGGACTAATTTTTTTTTTAATATAAGACCAAACCAGTTGGAATTGATCAGTATCTTTAAAGAGAGATGGTAATGTAGTTAATTTAAGTGACTGAAGAGGACAAGGGGAAGGAGAAGGAGGAGAGGAACAGAAGGAAGAGGAGGGGAAAGGGACAGCAAAAGAAAAAGGACAGGCATAAGAAAGTTGCCAGTCAGGAAAATACAAAAAAATATTATGAATGGATGGGGTCTTAAAAACAATGGCTAATAATTTCCAAGTGCTAAATATATCGTTGGTACTATTCAGAGTGCCTCACATGTTGTAGGTCATCGATCTTCGCTAACTCTCCCTGAGGCAGGCACAGCACACCTTGTTTTATTGCGCTTCACAGATACTGTGTTTTCTACAAATTGAAGGTTTGTGGCAACCCTGCATCAAGCAAATTTATCGGTGCCATTTTTCCAACAGCATTTGCTTACTTTTCGTCTCTGTGTCACATTTTGGTGATTCTTGCAATATTGCAGATATTTTCATTATTATTTGTAATGGTGATCTGTGATATTATGACTCACTGAAAGCTCATATGATGGCTAACATCTTTTAGCAATGAAGTATTTTTAGTCAAGGTATGTAGAGTGTTTTTTAGACATAATGCTATTGCCCCCTTAAGAGACTGTTGTTAGTGAAAACGTAACCTTTGTATGCACTGGGAAACCAAAAAATCCATTTGACTGACTTGATCGCAACCTTTGCTTTATTGTGGTGGTCTGGAATCAAGCCTGCAGTATGTCGGAGGTGAGCCTATGCTATGGTCATGTCTATTTTGTAAATGAGAACACTGAAGCACAGAAGTGTAGCTGGCCCAGGATCCCACAAGAGCGGTGCAGCTTTAGCCCAGACCTAGGACACTGGCCCCAGAGGAAGTATTTGTGATTGCTCTATTCTCCCTTCATTCTAGATGGTGAAGAGAAAGCCCACTACTGCTTTCTCCAGGCATTTATCATTTGATAAGCACCTCTATTAGGCTGTAATCTCTTCATTTCTGTTTCTCAGAAAAGAATAAGTAAGAGAATTAACTCTGATTGTGTGTTCCATGGAGAGGTTGTAAAAAAAAGTAATTTTATTAGGTAACAGATATAAAATAATTAAGATAATTCATAGAAGTGATCCATCTGAGCAGATATACAAGAAGGACATTTCACCATGAATGCCCAAGCCGTATATTTTTGTTTATTTCCACTATATATTATTTTCTTCATTTGCTGAGTTCTATAAATCAAATGTAAAGCCATGGCTGCAGTTGTGCTGTAGGCAAAACCCTGTCCTTCTCTACTGAGAGTCTTATCATTCATCTTACCCATTATGATTGTTCTTTTATAGTCATCCATTCAAACATTTTTATCGAGGGCCTATTGCATGTCCGACGCTAGCACTTTCCCAAGTACAAGGGCCCACGTGAGGCACGGTACGGAATCCAAAGATGATGTGGAGATCAATCTGCCTTCATGGAGTTAGTGTGCAGGCAGTGATGTAAACATAAATAACTTGAGAACAGCACAGGAAGGCATAAGTGCCACTCGCAGACGTATAATAAACTAGAAGGAGTCAGGGACAGGGGAGTGACTTCCAGGTGGAAAGATTGGGAAAAGCTTTATTAGAAACGTGGGCCCTTGGGGGGTGGGTAAGAGTAGGAACCCAGAAATGGGAAGGAAGGGCATTATAAGCGGACGTCAGCAGACGCAAGGCATGCAGGGTACATAATGGAGTTGTAAGAATTAGGAGGGTGTGGGGACAGATGTGCTGGATCAAACTGAAGAAGACACTGCAAGGCTAGGCTAAGGAGGAAAGGCCCGGGGGCTTCAAAGGCTCTGAGCCGAGGAAGGATCTCAGGAGAAATAGAAGCTGGTGGTTGTGTGCAAAACACTGAATGGAAAAAGCATCTGGAAGGGATTTGACAAGGGCCAACCCAGGGATGGTGACTGCGTGTCACACAAGGTTTTAGTTCTCCTTGGGGCAGGATCAACAACCATCAGGAGCTGACTACGAACATGGAAGTAACTGAAAAAGTGCTTGAAGTAAATTAGCATGAATCAATCACTGGCATATGAGATGTAACATAAATTGTACCGATGTAACTATTTTGATTTCCCATTTGGATAGCGTTCATGGCAGAGTTGAAAGGAAATGGGATAAGAAAGGAAAAGTTACATATTAAGGACTGTGATGAGCTAAAGTGCTGTCAAGTGACCTTAAAATCCCCGCAGACAGCAGGGTCAGTTGAATCACCAATTAGTCTTTCCACAAATAATTGTTTCAACATAACTCACTGAGTGAATAAGCTAATGAATTAAGTGAAAAGTTATAGATATATTTGGAACCATTTATTTTCATGGCAGACAGCCCTACAGATCTTATAGATATAAGGACATAGGACCATTAAAGCACTTTACAGTAATGGGTTATTAGCAAAAATTAAAAGTTTAGGGGCAGAGATGCCTGGGTGGCACAGTCAGTTAAGCATCTGACTCTTGGTTTGGGCTTGGGTCCTGATTCGGGTCGTGAGATCCAGCCCCGTGTCGGGCTCCCTGCTCAGTGTGGAGTCTGCTTGAGATTTTCTCTCCCTCTCCTTCTACCCCTCCCACTTGAGTTCTCTCTCACTCTCTCAAATAAATACATAAATCTTTAAAAAAAAAAAAAAAGTTTAGGGGCTGCCTAGATGGCTCAGTCAGTAAAGTGTCCAACTCCTGATTTGGGGTCAGATCATGATCTCAGGGTCATGAGATGGATCTCCACATGGAGCTCTGTAATCAGCTGGGAGTCTAATTAAGATTCTCTCCCTCTCCCTTTGCCCCCCTGCCTCCCTGCCCCCACTTACATGCCCTCTATCTCTCAAATAAATACATAAATCAATACTTTTTTTAAAAAAAGTTTATATCTGTTAGGGATGTGTGTGATTACAAGAAATGGAGTGGACAAATAGCTATGGCTTAAGGAACCAGGTTTATTTGATATGCATAAAAATAAGATCCAGGGCTAGTTCAGTGACTTAATGGTATCATCAAGGAACCATGCTTCTTCTATCTTTCTGTTCCACCCTCTATAATGTATTTCCTCATTGTAACAAAATGGCTGCTGCTGCCCTAGTCACCAAATCCATATTCCAAATAGGACAAAGGGTGTAATGCAAGGGCTGGGCAGCCTCATCTGTTATACTTATTTGGAAAGAAAAGCTTTCCCATAAACCCTCCTCCCTCCCTCACTGACTTGTACTTAAGTGTCATGGCTCAGAACTGGGTCACATGCTTTCTGTTGCCTTTAAGGGAAGCTGAGAAATGAATTATTTAACTTCCCAGCCTCTGGTGTAGAGGAGAGCAAAGGAAAAAGGAATTAGAACAAATATTGCATAAGCCAACATACAATAACTGCTACAAGGTAAAAATAAATAAATAAAAAAAAATAAATTCAGTTTTCTCTGTTTAAAAAGATATGGAGGCAGAGGAGAATCTGAGTGTCCATGCACCAAATTAAACTTAAAAAAAAAAGAGAGAGAGAGAGAGAGAGAGATGGGGAAATACATTTGCTAGTAGTTCTGTTCAAAATGGTTAAAGTAGAAAGCGTCTGTGCTGAATATTAATGGCTACTTTACAGCAAGCTCTTTAAACATTCCAGGATCTCCAGTCACTTCATATCTAATTCTCACAACAGTCCCTAAAGTTTGATGAAGGAAACAGGCTCAGAGAGGCTCAGGAACATACTGTAAACGCTGCAGCGAGTAAATAAGGGACTTGAGGTTTGAAATAGGTTCTGTCTCACAGAGTCCACTCAGTCCCTAACAAGGGATTGAGGCAGACTTGTATCTAAGCAAGGAGTTAACCTCTCAAAACAGTCAGAAAAGCCATTGATAAAGCCATATGAATGTGAACCACAAGATGTTCTTGACTGAGAAATTGAATTCTAAGAGAAATAGAGAAGAACTAAGATGGCGTATCAAGTGCTATGCCAGCAGCTTTACAAATATTTACCTCTTTGAATCACTCACCCCTGTAAGGTAGGTATTAAAATTAGGGAGTGCCTTATATGCGCCAGGAGTTTTACCTAAATTATCTCATTTCAGGTAAGGACAGGAGTTCGCTGTCCTTGCACAGAAACATCCTATCCCACACAACCCGATTCTTGCCTCACCCTTTCCGTGTCTCACGGCAGACACGGCTCTTTCTTCTCCCGTCTGCCCCACTTCACCCTGGAGACTCAGTGTGTGCTCCTGTGTGTTGTTTTCACCAAGACTGACTCCCTCATCTATCATCCTGCCTGTCACCCCGCCAGCCTCTGGACGGCTCACGTCCAGGCACAGCCCCAAGCATGGTGCTGCATCTCATTTACCCCAACCTCGCAGGTGAATGGAGACCTATACACAGACATGCCCTTATTCTGAAGGAGCCCACGTAGAGAGGGGAGGAGAGGAGATAAACGAGCAGCCTCAATGTACAAAGGGTGACAAGATGGAGCAAATTCTCTCTGCCTTCTCCGTGGTAAATCTGTGGGGCTGAATGAACTTAAAACTCTCCGGGACACAATCTGTGGCAGTTACTCCATGCATTCAAAAAAAGGAATCAGGCATTTGAGATTACTGAAAGAGAATCATAATCATTCCCAACTTCAGGACTGCAAATTGGAAGAGGTGGACAGAAAAGACTGAATCAGGAGGCTGAACAACCAGGGAAGGAGTGGCGAAATAAAAGGAATTTTGCTGTAACCATCTTAATTTCTTGCTGAGTCCCACCTCCCTAATTTAGGGATTTAACTGAGCACAGTAGAAAATAAACTTAAGAACACATTTGTTCAATTACTTTTTTTTCATAATAATATTTTTTATTATATTACGTTATTCACCATACAGTACATCCCTGGTTTTGGATGTAAAGTTCGATGATTCATTAGTTGCGTATAACACCCAGTGCACCATGCAATACGTGCCCTCCTTCCTACCCATCACCGGTCTATCCCATTCCCCCACCCCCCTCCCCTCTGAGGCCCTCAGTTTGTTTCTCATAGTCCATAGTCTCTCATGTTTCATTCCCCCTTCTGATTACCCCCCCTTTCTTTATCCCTTTCTTCCCCTACTGATCATCCTAGTTCTTATGTTCCATAGATGAGAGAAACCATAAGATAGTTGTCTTTCTCTGCTTGACTTATTTCACTTAGCATCATCAATTACTTTTTAGGCAATTATTTTGAGATTTCTAGCTAATATGAGGTACTTAATGAAGACATTGATTTTTGGCTTTCTGATCTCCCATAGGAAGTAACAAAACAATCCTAAATTTAAAAGGATGTCTGTAGAAAATAAATCTGGGTGTTTATAAATTGTAGCGTGACATAGGCTGTTTTCAGTACCAGACACATAGAGAATATGGGGTGGCTCAGTCGGTTAAGCATCTGACTCTTGATCTCAGCTCAGGTCTTGATCTCAGGGTTGTGAGTTCAAGCCTGGCCTTGAAAATATAAATATATGTTTAATTAATGCATTGATTAATGAGTTGGGATGAATAACTTAGTTCTAATAAGTGAAGTGTGAATAAAGCACGGTTAAACTTCATTTATTTGGGTTGGATAAGTACTTTTCAGTAGTGTTTTAAACTCAGGCTTTCAGAAACTCATGCCTTCCCCTGTTTCTGGCCTTTAACCATTGCCAATTCACAGGTTATTTGAAGGTGTCAGCAACCATGACAGATTTCTCAGGAAATACTACAGAGTGCACTTCAAACATTTTCTACAATTGCTGTCAAATTCGGGATCAAGGAACAAAAAGAGAAACAATGGATTTTTTTTTTTAAGAATTTTTTTCTTCCCTGAAAATTTTATCTGAAAATATCAAGATGGTCCTTCAATGTGAGATATGTTTTCTTCTCTATTCTGAAATTTCTGCTTAAGAATCTGAATATAGACACCAGTGTCACTTAACATATACTTGATATGTTTATTTTTAGCTTTTCTACCAAGGCTTTAGAGTTCATATGTTCATGACAAACTAATTCTGACAGAAGTCCACAAAGATAACTTGGTTCTTACAACTGAGTTCAGCAGTAACTCCAGTGAAGCCCCGTCTGTCTCAGATCTTAAAGCCTCAGGTGAAACCCTCTTGGCTGTGTTAGCAATGTTGGGTGACTGCGGCTTGCTTGTGGGTGCCTGTTCATTTCATCAACTCAGTCTGAATTCCTAAAACACTGAAATTTGGTATTAACAATATCAATTCATTAATTTCCTAAAATTACATGCGTAGGCAATTCCGTAATGGCACTGATCTCCATGTTCTGTGAAATGACAGTTCTACTTTAAAATTGGAAGAGAAGAGAAAAACATTGGAAACTTCAGTTGGCTCACATTATCTTCTATTACTTGTGTTGCTTGCAGACAGCATTCTCTTCAGCTAGGGGCTGTTGCTCAAGATTTCTTTTTTTCTCCGAGTATAATTAACGTACAGTGTTATATTAGCATCAAGTGTGGAATATAGTGATTCAGCAGTTCTATACATGACTCAGTACTCATCATGATAAGTGTGCTCTTAATCCCCTTCACCTATTTCACTCATCCCCCCACCGACCTCCCCTCTGGTAACTGCCAGTTTGTTCTCTAGAGTTACGAGTCTGGGGGTTTTTTTGGTTTGTCTCTTTTTTTCTTTGTTTTTTTTTTTTTAATTTCATATATGAGTGAAATTAAATGGCATTTATCTTTTTAACTGATTTATTTCACTTGCATTATACCTGCTAGATCCATCCATATTGTTGCAAATGGCAAGATTTTATTCTTTTTTATGGTTGAATAATATTCCATTATATATATACATACCACTTCTTCTTTATCTATTCACTTATCAATGGACACTTGTGATGCTTCCATATCTTGGCTATTGTACATAATGCTGCAATAAACATAGGGGTGCATATATCTTTTCAAATTAGTGTTTTCATTTTCTTTGGGTAAATACCCAGTCGTGGTAATACTGGATCATATGGTAGTTCTATTTTTAATTTTTTGAGGAATCTCCACATTGTTTTCCACAGTGGCTGCACCAGTTTGCATTCCCACCAACAGTGCAAGAGGGTTCCCTTTTCTCCACATCATCGCCAACACTTGTTATTTCTTGTGTTTTGGATTCTAGCCATTCTGACAGGTGTGAAATAATAGCTCATTGTTGTTTTGATTTGCATTTCCCTGATGATTAGTGATGTTGAGCATCTTTTCATGTGTCTGCTGGCCCTCTATACATATTTTTTGGAAAAAAAAGTCTTTTCACATTGTCTGCCCATTTTTTAATTGGATTATTTGGCTTTTGAGCATTGAGTTGTATAAATTTTTTGTAGATTTTAGATATTAACCCCTTGTTGGATATACTACTTGTAAATATCTTCTCCCGTTCAGTAGGTTGCTTTTGGTTTTGCTGATGATTTCCTTCACTATTGGTGTAGTCCTAATAGTTTAATTTTGCTTTTGTTTCTCTTGCCAGAGGAGGCTTATCTAGAAAAATGTTGCTACAGCTGATGTCAAAAAAATTACTGTCTTTGTTTTCTTCTAGAAATTTTATGGTTTCAGGTCTGATATTTAGGTCTTCAATCTATTTTGAGTTTATTTTTGTGTACAGTGTGGGAAAGTGGTCCAGTTTCATTCTTTTGCATGTAGCTATCCAGTTTTCCCAACACCATTTGTTGAAGACACTGTCTTTTTCCCGTTGGATATTCTTGCCTTCTTTGTCGTAGATTAATTGACCTTATTACCACGGGTTTATTTCTGGGCTCTTTATTCTGTTCCATTGATCTATGTGTCTCTTTTTGTGCCAGTATCATACTGTTTTGATTACTACAGCTTTGTAGTATATCTTGAAATCTGGCATTGTGATACCTCTAGTTTCATTCCTCTTTTTCAAGATTTCTTTGGCTATTTGGAGTCTTTTGTGGTTCCATACAAATTTTAGAATTATTTGTTTTAGTTCTGTTGTTGTGTTTGATAGGGGTTGCATTAAATCTGTACATTGCTTTGGGTAAGATGGACATTTTAACAATATTGATTCCTCCAGCACATGAGCATGGAATAACTTTGCATTTGTTTGTGTTGTCTTCAATCTCTTTCATCAGTGTTTTATAGTTTTCAGAGTATAGGTCTTTTACCTCCTTGGTTAGTTTTATCCCTAGGTATTTTATTCTTTTTGGTGTAATTGTAAATGGTATTGTTTTCTTAATTTCCCTTTCCACTGCTTCATCGTTAGTGTATAGAAATGCCATGAATTTCTGTATGTTTACTAAATTTATTTATCAGTTCTAGTAGATTTTTGGTGGAGTCTTTAGGATTTTCTCTATATAGTATCATGTCATCTGTGAATAGTGGATGTTTTCCTTTTCCTCACTAATTTGGATGCCTTTTATTTCTTTTCCTTCTCTGGTTGCTGCAGCTAGGATTTCTAGTACTATGTTGAGTAAAGGTGGTGAGAATGGACATCCTTTTCTTGTTCATGATCTTAGAGGAAAAGCTCACAGTTTTTCCCCATTGAGGATGATGTTAGCTGTGGGTTTTTCATATATGTTGAGGTGTGTTCCTTCTAAACTTACTTTGTTGGGGATTTTTATCATGAATGGATATCGTACTTTGTCAAATGCTTTTTCTGCATCTATTGAGATGATCATATAGTTTTTATCCTTTCTCTTGTTAATTTCTTGTATCACATTGATTGATTTGTGAATATTGAACCACCCTTGCAACTCAAAAATAAATTGATTGTGGTGAATGATTTTTTAAATGTATTATGGGATTTAGTTTGCTAATATTTTGTTGAGGATTTTTTGCATCTATGTTCATCAGAGATAATGGCCTATAGTTTTCTTTTTTTGTAGTGTCTTTGTCTGGTTTTGGTATCAGGGTAATGCTGGCTCATAGAATGAATTTGGAAGTTTTCCTTCCTCTTCTATTTCTTGAAATAGTTTGAGAATAGGTATTAACTCTTCTTTAAATGTTTGGTAGAATTCACCTGTGAAGCTGTCTGGTCCTGGACTTTTGTCTGCTGGGAATATTTAAATTCATTTTCATTGCTGGTAATTGGTCTGTTCAAATTTTCTGTTCCTTCCAGATTCAGTTTTGGAAGATGATATGTTTCTAGGAATTTATCCATTTTGTCTAGGTTGTCCAATTTGTTGACATATAATTTTTCATAATATTTTCTTATAATCCTTTGTATTCCTTGGTGTTGGTTGTTATTTATCCTTTTTCATTTTTTGATTTTGTTTATTTGAGTCCTCTTTTTTTTTTTTTTTTAATGAGTCTGGCTAAAGATTTACCGATTTTATTGATCTTCTCAAAGAGCCAGCTCCTGGTTTCAGTGATCAGTTCTATTTCAGTGATCAGTTTTTGTTTGGGTTTTTTTGTAGTTTCTGTTTTGTTTATTTCTGTTCTAATCTTTGTTATTTCCTTCTTTCTATTGGTTTTGGGGCTTGTTTGTACTTTTTCTAGGTCCTTTAAATGTAAGATTAGGTTGTTTATTTAAGATTTTTCTTGCTTCTTGAATTAGGCCTATATTGCTATAAACTTTCCTCTTAGAATAGCTTTTGCTGCATCCCAAAAGTTTTGGACTGTTGCGTTTTCATTTTCATTTGTCTCCATGTATTTGTGTTCTTTCCAGATTTTTTCTTGTGGTTAACTTCTGGTTTCATAGCATTGTGGTCAGAAAAGATGCAGGAGATGATTTCCATCTTTTTGAATTTGTTGAAATGCCTTGTTTTCCTTCTAAGTGTTAGATCTCTGTGTTTAAATTTTCAAACTCACACTGAACATCAGATTTTTATTCTCTTTCCACACTCTCAGAATACAAATCAGTATTCTTCAAAGAATGCAAATTTCAGAAATAATGTGCATCTTACTAAAGCAAAAGCTCCATGAGAGAAAGTATTTTTATTGATGTCTTTACCACTGTATCCCAAACTCTCAAAACATTTTCTGGCACATAGTAGGTCCTCAATAAATATTTACCAAATGAAACATAGACTTAAACCAACACCCTAATCACATCCTGGATTTGGAGACATAAGGAAAAATTTACATGCCAATTGAAAGCAGCACTCTTTATCAAAGGAGAAAAACAAGGCCAGTATTTAAAAACTAAGTGGTCAGAGGAAAACCAATCATGGTTCTAGGCCATTAATTAGCTCTTGCCCTTGCACAAGTTACTGAAACTCTCAGGGCCTAGCTATGACATTTGAAAACTAAATCTCTTAACACCTACCTCCTAGGTAGGTTGTGGAAATTGAATGAGAAAAGGTAACTAAAACATTCAACATGATGCCCAGAACAGAGAAAGTACAACTCAGACAGGACTACTGTTACTATCATTTTGATAATGTTGCCTCCTGTACTGACCAGAAGTATTATTAGTCCTAATGCAACCACATGTGCCATGCTACTTTCACATCCTGATTCTTTTATTATATTGGATTTATGACAAGAGAGAAATCCGTATATTCCTGTGGCATGTTTAAGGTCTCAGGAATGTGGCCGCAGAAGTTCCTATGAAATGATAAACAGAAAATTGAACACAGCTTAACAGTCTGAATGAAGCCTTGCCAAACTTGGCACCAGCTATAAAAGCCCTTCAGAAGCTATTTTATGGGCTCTTGGTGTTGATTTTTCTCTCTTCTCTTTTCTTCTTCCAATTTCAATTTCACTGTCTTCATTGATTTCTACCCCATTTCCCCTCTCTGAGGATAGTCTCTGTAGACACCAAGAACAGTGGGTAAGGCTGCCACTTTCATACATGTGTTCATGCCTGTATCATTCAGTCTCTAATATATTCAAAGATACTCCATGCTAGGGAAAAGATGCAAGGGACTCAATGTTAAATATGACATTAAGCAAAACATAGGGTGGTGTGGTGGGTCAAAGGCTGGCTTTGAAGTCACAAAGACCAGGGTTTGAATCCTGGCAGGTTTCTTAACCTCTCAAAGCTAAAATATCTTCATCTATAAAATGGGGATTGAGTTAACGGATTTGTAAGATTAATTAAGGATTAGAAATAATATGAATAAAGCCCTCCTATCACATGGCTGGTTAAATACATAGTCATTAATGTAATCCATAATCCATGTCCCAAAACGCTTAGAAACAAATCTAACCAAAATATGTGCTAAGTAATAATAATGAATCATAGTTTACATTTGTTGAGCACTTCATTGTGCTGAACAACATCATGCAAATATTTGGAAGATGATGTGTGCCCAGTGATGAATTCTCTTATATCACGTGCTCAGTCAGGTCTAAGGTATACCCATTCAAAGTGATGGATTCCATGGGAAAGCTAAAATCCACTTCTGAAAGCTACTCATTACTTTTCAAAATGACTAAACTAGGAGACAACACCAACAGCTACTTATCTTAATGGAGACATTTTTCCAGAAGAAATGTCAACCACAAATCTGTCCTGGCAGATGCACACTGTGTTATTTTCTGTCATTTTACTTCTCAACATTGGCAAGCAGAGCTGCCTGAAGGATGGGCCGCTTTTTAAGTTTCTATCGAGAGGAAGAGAAATGGAGTCTATTTACTTCTGTTTTTAATTCTTTTCACGTAAAAATCTTATGCTTCCTTTTTCAAACAAGTAATATTTATGGAGATTGTGTGTATGTATCTGTATTGTGTGTGTGTGTTTGCACGCGCGCCTATGTGTGGGTGAGTGTTGGGGGTGAGAGATGCAAACGACTACAAGAAGAAAATAAAAGTCATCCATTATTCTGCAACCCAGAAATAACCACTGTTAACATTTTGGGTCTTTTCCATGATATTTTGACAGTGTGCTAGCTGAAATCATATTGTAGCCTGCTTTAAAAAATTTTTTAACTCAAAATTATATCTTAAGCATGTTTGCAAGACATCTTTTGGGCAGTTTACCTTCTCAAAGCCTACTAGTAATGACCTAGTGTTTCTACTTCACAGAATTGACATGAAGCTCAAAGTAGAAAAGATGTGAGCGTCCTTCGTAAGTTACTTCTAGACACACAAATGAAATTATTATTTGTTCTCACCCACATACTGAGTAGTCAAAAAGCCCATATTTATTAAACATCTGCAAAGCACCCTTTAGATCACTGTGAGGATCCAGAAAAGACCCAAGACAACTCCTGACCTCAGAAGAGTTTATATTCTGTTCCCAGAGATAAAGCAAAAACACGAAAACCTTAGACAAAAGCAGAGAGGGAAACTCTCCTTTTGACTACAAGTAGAATTTTGCTTTAAATATTTAAAAAGGGTTCTCAGATCTTGAATTTCTTCTATCCTTGGCTCTTTCAATTTTAAAATGAGTCATGCTTCAGAGAATTATTTTTTTCTTACCTCAGATATAATTATAATTTTACTCATAATAATGTAATTTGCCAGTTGAATAGTAAATTTCCAACCCCCCCTTAAAAAAAAGAGGAGAGAAAAAGCCTATTTTTATAAACTGAGATCACTTATAATGATTGGTTTAAATTAAAACCAGTATTTTTATGGAAGAAAAAAATTCCCTGGACTCAAGGGGGAAAAAACCTGAAAAAAAATAAAAATGAAAAAAAAAAAGACTCATAAAATCAGAGAGCTCCTAAAGATTCTGTTAATTTATGTTATAGAAAAAAAATTTCAACTCTTTCTTTTGCCACAAGCGTATAAGGGATATTTTTACATAATTATCATGTTACCATGGAAAATTCATATGTATTTGGTTATGTCTGGAAGGTCGAATTAAATGATTTTTTACTTTTGCTTCTCTTTTTCTACAAATTTTCCTACTATAATGTATACTCTGTTGATAATCTAAAAAAAAACAAAAATGATTAAAAACTGCATATGCTTGATGATTAAAAATAACAGTAAGTTATCCAGTTCAAATAAATAAGAAGTGGGAGAATTCAGCTGAAATAAACAAAACAGCAACATGATACTGACAGGAAACCAATGAAATATTTTCCATAGGAAAAGTACACACTAAGTTTACTTGAACTCGGTGTAAAACTCTCCCCAGATAATCCACTAGCTTTGCTTCACGTTATTTATTTGGTTTCACGGTATGTCAAACAACTGTCAAATATAGTGGCAGTGTTTTTTCCCCCTCCGTGAAGTCTGCTGGGAATTAATGGATCAAAAGTTGTCCAAACTAAATAACTTTCAGAACTAGGAATTGAATTAACAGACCAAGGGGTGGATCTTGGGTTACCCAAGGTTCAGGGAGGAATTGGTAATGGGACCAAGTACAGAGTGTAACAAGAGTTAGAGGAAGATGTGAGATTAGCATAGGAAAAGAGTTGAGTGAAGCAGTCAGCACAAGGGAAAAGAAATGGATTTTCTTAGGGCTCAGCCCCTAGAAGGCACTAGGTTGTTTGGTCATTAATTTAGTATGTGGTATTGTCACTGGAAAATGGATTGTAATTGATTAAGACTGCCTGAGGAGCAATAGAGTCTTAAGTAAAAACATCCTAAGGTTGGTAGAGGAAGATGAGGCAAGGAGAGGAAGACAAAGTGGCCCAAGATGTGAGTTAAAGGAGAATTGGGTGTCACAGATGCTAAATTAATAGTGCTCCAGGGAGAGAGGAGTCAAGTGCCCAAAGCTGCTTCAGTGAGAAGTGAAGCAAGATAAGGACTGGAAGAAGCTCTTTTGTTTAAAGAATTGGAAGGTAGTTCATGGATGGTATTGTCTGTTGCTGGCTAGGTGGATTGAGAGAGAGAGACACCAGACTGGAGTAGGCAGAGGAGTTAGTGGGAGGTGAGAAAATGGAACTGGGTGGGCAGGTGTCGACAACTCAAGACATCTGACTGTGAAGAAAAGGAAAAAAAAAGAAAACGCAGTAGGTGAGGGAAGAGTTTTTGGTTTGTTTGTGTATTGCTTGTTTTTGGTTTTATATCACACTTTTTGTTTTAGGGAGGGGAGACGAGCGTGCTTCCCTGCTGGTAGAAGGGACACAGTTGAAAGAAGATAGGCTCTGAATCTATGCATGTAAACAGCCTAATCAAAAAGTCTAGAATAGATCAAAACTAGCAATTCAACTAATTTCTACAAATAGATGTTAAGCCCTTATAAGCCAGAGATTAAAAATGAATACAAGATAAATTCTTTGTCTTTTAGAAGCTACAGTTTGATAGAAACTCACTCATAGGAAGGGTATTCAGGGCAAGATATAGGAGGCCATGTATTAATATCTGTCAAAACAAAATCCAGAAGAAAACTAGCAGAAAAATACGAAAGACCCCAAGACAAGACAAACTCTCTTCTAGCCCGGTCTCCTTAATGTTCCCCCAGTGTGCCGTTCCATCTCACCCTCCCAAGCTTCACTCCTCTTGCTGACACTACTTTTCCTCTTCTCTTGTCCCTTCCAGGTCCTCCCCTTTGTCCCTCATTAGTTCATCTCTTTTCCCAGACTATCCCAGCCTGCATCCGTCTCCTCTTTTTCTGAATTCCTTTACTCCTGAAACTTAACACTTGTACCACACATTTTCACTCTTAACTATTTCCTGGGAGACGGTGTGGTATTAGAGGAAGGAACCAACTTTGGTTTCAAAGTGACCTGGGTCAAATCCAGTTTCTGTCACTTCCTATAGGACCTGAGCAAGTCCTGTATCTAGTTGTCCCTCTTTAGAATGGGAAGATCTCCCTCTGAAGGTTGCTATCAAAAGTAGATGAAGTCATATGTATAAAGAAACTGAAACAGAGTTCAGGCTGTTGATCCAGACCCCATGTTCGACTCTGAGTTCTGCTGTAGCATCTGGGCAGAGTTTCTCAGCCTATCTGCACAGCAAGTTCCTCCTCTATAGAAAGGAGTTCCTGACTGGTACCTACTTCTCAGGTAGTGTTAAAACAGCACCAGGTGTGTAATAAGTACTGTGTAAATATTTGCTGTTATTATTATTTTCAGTGCTGCCATGTCTTATTAGAGTAAAAAAATAGCTTACCTATATGCTTGCTACTCACCCTCTAGCAATTCAACAATATTTCTTGTTTTCAGATAATTCTACTTCAGCAAGCACAGTATTTTAATTTTTGAAAACTTTTTTTGCATTGTTTTGATTTTTTTCGTTACGTGTTCTTAAAAATGGATAGTACTATGTATGTGTCCCCAGTTGTCATTCAATACTTTAAAATTTTTAAACTGCTAAAAACTTCTGGATCCAATTCCAGCATTAGGGGGGTGGGATGAGAGTTTCTCTACAGCCAACAAGCAATGCTCCAGCACCAGCTGGGTATCCTATAATTCAACTCAATTCTGACACTATCTACCCAGAGATAGCATCAGATTCCACAGGTTAAGGGCTCAGCCCCACGAGACTGTTCTCTGAGCCCTCCACTTCAGACGCTAGTCCCAAACCCACCTGTGCTTCTGAGCCACTGGCTCAAATTGGACGTTTCAACATCCTCCACCTTCAGTCTGATTGATTTGCTAGAAAGGGTTACAGAACTCAGAGAAACATTTTACCCACTAGACTCTGGCTTATTATAAAAGGATGTAACAGCCAGATGGAAGAAATTCAAGAGCAAGGTATGGGCAAAGCAGGCAGAGCCTCCACACCCTCTCTGAGCGAACCACTCTCCCCAAATCTCCATGTATTCGCCAACCTAGAAGCTTTCCAAACCCTCTCCTTTTGGGTTTTGATGAATTTGCCTAGGCATAATTGATTAAATCCTTGGCCATCCGTGATTGAACTTAATATCTAGCCCCTCTCCCCTCCCTGGAGTTTGGAGGGTGAGACTGAAAGTTCTAATCCTCTGGTCACTTGGTTGGTTCTTCTGGTGGTTAGCCCCTATCCTGAGGCCCAGGAGTCACCTCATTTACATAGCATATCCTTCTCATCACTTAGGAAATTCCAAGAGTTTTAGGAGCTCTGTTCCAGAAACAGATGACAACCACATATGTATTTCTTTCTTTCTTTTTTTTTTTAAGTAGCCTCCACGAGCCATATGTAGGGCTTGAACTCACAACCCTGAGATCCAGACCTGAGCTGAGATCAAGAGTCAGCTGCATAACCGACTGAGCCACCCAGGAGCCCCCACATATATATTTCTTATCATAAATTACAATATCACAGATGCCATTAACTGCCCCTGCGTATGAAATGACCTGGAATATCACAACTCATAAGTTGCTGAAAGACCACTATGGCATCAATCTGATTCCTCTTCTTAGCTTGTACTTCCTTATCCTATACATAAAAAACCAAAGGATGATAAATGATTAAAATAATAAAACTAATGAAAATTACAAATTTTCTTAAAAGTACCCCAACAGAAAACTTACTCTAGGTATTAACTTACTCTAGGACATTAACAGCCAATGCGCAGAAAAAAATGATCAGCAAACACACTATAAAACCTTTTTACTTCACTAGTCATCAGAAAAATCAAATCAATGATATGACTCTATTTTTAAGTGTCAAATTAAAAGACATTATTTAAAATGTAATATTCAGCGTTGGCTGATATATAAATTGTTGCCACCTTGAAAAACAATTTAGCAATACGCATTGAGAGCCTTGGCAATGTGTGTGCCTTTGACCCAATAATTTTACTCCTAGAAATCTGTCCTGATGAAAAGAGCATGGATAAGGATAAGTGTTTATGAATAAGAATATTCATCGAAGATATATTCACTTCCTTGGTGATCTCATCCACCTTCATGTCTATAAATTCTCTGTACACTGCTGACTCCCAAATTTATATTTCCAAGTTCAACCTCTTCCTTGAACTCTGGACTTCAATATCCAACGGCCCACTTGACATCTCTATTTGGGTGTCTAATGGGCATCTCAGACTTAACATGTACAACCTGAACTCCTCCTTCCTGATCTTCCACCATAAGCACAACCCCAACCTTGCTCTACTCCAGCCTTCTCCATTTTGGCTGATGGCACCTCTATCCTTCAGTAGTAGTTCAAGTCAAAAACTTTGTGATCTTTGACTCCACTAGAGTCTTGGACCACACATCCAACCTGTCAACAGATCTTACTGGCTCTTCCTTCAAAATATATCAAAAGCCTCCTGCTTCTCAGAACCTCTGCCACCCTAGTCCAAGCCACACCATCTCTCTCCTAAATTATCCCAGTAGCCTCCTAACTGGCCTCCCTGTTTCCACACTTGTCCCCTGCAGACAAGTCCCATAGCAACACAAGGAAACATTTTTTTTTAAGGTTTATTTATTTATTTTAGGGAGAAAGAGAGAGTGAGTGAGTGGGGGGAGGGGCAAAGGGAAAGAAAGAAGCAGACTTTCTGCTGAGCATAGAGCCTGACACAGGGCTCGATTTCACAACCCCGAGATCATGACCTGAGCTGAAATCAAGAGTCTGACACTTAACTGACTGAGCCACCCAGGCACCCCCAAGGAAACATTTTTAAAAGTTAATCAGATTATGACGTTCTCTGTTCAAGTCCTTCAATAGCATCTCATCTCAGAGTAGAAACCAGAGTCTTTACCTTGCCCCACTGTTTGCTCTGGTGTCCTGTTATGTCTCTGCCCTCATCCCTCCTCCTTTCCTCTTTGTTTATTCCACTTACAGCACTGCCCTCCCTACTGTTCTCAGAGTCCTCCAGGCACAGCTCCAACCACAGCACCTTGCTTTGGCCATTCCTGTGATGCGCCTCCCTGATATCCACATGCTCTTCTTCTTACGCCCTTCAAGTCTTTGCTCAGATGTTACCTTCTCATTGAGATCTTACCTGACCCGCTATTCAAAATTGCAGTTCCCTTCCACCATACTCCCTACCCGTTTTACCAACATTACTTTTCTCCAGGACCTTTTTCATGTATTACCTTTTACTCTACCATTTAATTCATTTTATTTGTTGTCTGTTTTTTCCATTAGATAGTAAGCTCCATGAAGGTAGGGATAGATTTTTTTTTGTCTGTTTTATTCATTGCTATATCCCAATGCTTAGAATAGTACATGGTACATGGTGGGTGTTCAGTAAATATTTGTTGAATGAATTAATCAACTCACAAGAGCAAAAAAGGAAATAAAGTCCTACAATAGGAAAACTATTAACTATATCGTGGTACTTTTAAACAGTGAAATGTTTATAAACATTGAGTTATGTTTTAATACCACACACATGTGCAAAATTAAAAACTATCGTAACTTTTTTTAATCTTGAAGGAAATATAGCAAAATCTTTTTTTAAAGATTTTATGTGTTTATTTGAGAGAGAGAGAGGCACACACACACACACACACACACACACACACAGCACAAGCAGGGCAGAGGGAGAGGGAAAAGCAGACTCTCCACTGAGCAGGGTGCCTGACATGGGGGTCCATCCCAGGACCCTAGGAGCATGACCTGAGCAGAAGGCAGATGCTTGACTCAGCCACTTAGGCACCCCAAAATATAGCAAAATCTTAATTCTGGTTATTTCTAGGTGATAATATTACAAGAGTTTTCTTTTATCTTTTAAATCACTCTCTTTTATTGCCAAATATTGCAAATAAACATTACTTTTATAAAGTTTTTTTCAAAAGCCATGTAATGGAAATATGATCACTATCATCATACTCTTTATCAAGGGTGTCAGAGACTGCACATACAGGTGCTGAGTCTTTTCTATTTGGAAGGCGACAGCATAACCAAGTTTTGGAATCAGACAGATTCAGATCCTAGTTAGTCTCTGTAAGCCTCCATTTGTTCCTCCATGAACTGGGCTGACGTTACCTCCAGAGAACTTCTCTACAAATTAAATGTATATAAAACATTTGGCCCAGTACCTAGCACAGTGTAAGCCTTCAATAATTTAAAGATACTACTGCTATTTTTGTTTTGGTTGTCATTATTATCCCTCATCTGCTTAACAACCTCTAACTGTAATATGGATAAGATAATTTACATTAATAGAGTGTACGAATTTCCTGAAATTCACATAGCAAGTGAGGGGCGGAGCCACAATTCCCACTAGAAAGCTCTTTCTACCCTACCAGTCTTCCTCTACCCAAGAAAGAAAGATTCCCAACTTTTATTTTCACTGTGAGTATCGAAAAGTATGGTATCAAGTGATCTGTACTCAGCTGCTTTGTTTTTGACACTCTGCTTTGGATGAATGTGTGAACATAAGCAATATGTCTTGGAGTTAAATTATCAGGGAAGAGTGTGTGGCTTTAGCTTGTGGACAATTTTCAGTTTAAAATATCTCTACTCTTCACTATGAGAAACAAACTGAGGGCCTCAGAGGGGAGGGGGGTGGGGGAATGGGATAGACCGGTGATGGGTAGTAAGGAGGGCACATATTGCATGGTGCACTGGGTGTTATACGCAACTAATGATCATCGAGCTTTACATAGGAAACCGGGGATGTACTGTATGGTGACTAACATAATATAATAAAAAATCATTAATAAATAAATAAATAAATAAATAAATAAAATATCTCTACTCTTCAATAAGGTCGAGTCATGATGACAAGGAACTGTCACAGGACTAAAAAGCTAGTAAATTACTCAGTGATTCAAAATTAGCTTTTAGCTTATACTTTCTCTAAGCAGAACACTTGGTGTTTTTTAAAATTTCTTGAATAATTATAACGAATGCATATTAACCTTTACCCATTACTGTTAAATGTCAATGATCTGTCTGTGAGTAACATCATTAGAAATGCCAAGACTCTGTGGTTACTTTCTATCGGTCTTTGGTTCCAAAATTAATCATTCTCAAGAGAGAGAATAGAGGTATAGTATAGAGGGGTCTTTGTTCTTCTGATTGAATTGTGATCATAGCTTAATAGTCGTACATACATAAAGATAAATACATGTAGGGGCGCCTGGGTGGCTCAGTCGTTGAGCATCTGCCTTCGGCTCAGGGCGTGATTCCGGCATTCTAGGATCAAGCCCCGCATCAGGCTTCTCCGCTGGGAGCCTGCTTCTTCCTCTCCCACTCCCCCTGCTTCTGTTCCCTCTCTCGCTGGTTGTCTCTCTCTCTGTCAAATAAATAAATAAAATCTTTAAAAAAAAGTAAATAAAATAAAGATAAATATATGTACTCCTAATTTAACAGTTCAGCTCCATTTAACAAACAAAAGTGTCCTGCATCACTCCATGAACCTACACTATTTCCTTTTCATACCAGGATAACAAATGTTTGTTTCTTTTTTTTTAAAGTAATCTCTCTGCTCAATGTGGACATGGGGCTTAAACTCACAACCCCAAGGTCAAGAGTCATAGGCTCCTACTGAGCCAGCCAGGAGCTCTTGTTTGCTTCACTGAAGGTGGTGCCCATTTTCATCCTTATTCAAAGGTGGTTTTGTTATCCATTTTACAGATGAGAAAGCTGAGGCTCAGAGAAGTTAAATAACCTTTCTAAAATTACATCATACATGATAAAACTGGATTTCAAACCAAGATCTAATTCCAAAACTTGGTTGCTCTCTAATACACAGCCTTACATTTATTCAAAAGAATATACATTTTGGCCAGATCTACTTTTTAAAAAGCAATCTAAATTTTGGAGGCAGGATTTTATTAGTAAATTTTTTTTTCAATGAAAAAAGATGCTACTTTTATTTTCTCTCATTTTCTTTCCAAATAAGTAATATATACATCTCTCTTATAATGTCATAGGCTTTCCCAAGTTATTCAAGTTAATGCAACCTTCTGTTGTCATTCTTGGTCTGTTACCACATGTATAATCATTGTATTTCTTGTATCAGTTAAACATGAGAATTACATTAATTTTGTCCACTTCCATCTCCATCATCTGAGAACAGAATGGGACCATACTGCCTTTTGTATAGTACGCAGTATATGAAAATAGTAAATGTGAATTGTTTAAAATAAGAATCTACCATATTAGAATTACTCGTATTACAAGAATATAGTATTTTACTTCAGAAGTAATCATTACTTTTTTTAAAAAGTACTTAACATTTAAGTAGCATTGAGGGAAAATTCATGATAAATTATTAAAGGAAAATAAACAAGTTTTGGAGTTTAGAGTATAGCCATGCTCTTCCAAAAACAAAAAAACAAAAACAGCCTTCAAAGCTCCTGCCAGCTCATGCCATTACCAGTATGGGATTTACTATCCCTGTGAGAGAGCAATTGTATCTGCTGAGAATGCCATATAATTTCCCCATATTACTTTTCTTCCCAAAATAGCATCCCATGCTATTGGGGGAAACTTCTCTCAGCAGCGTGTTTCTGCCCTTGCAGACTGAGGCTGACTTGCCGGGAGCAGGTCACAGTGAGTCTGGGACTGGATTCAGGCAGACGCCTTCTTCAGGGCTCTGGTCCTGCCCTGCTGGTTCTCACCTGCTCATGTCTGTCCCAAGCAACAGGTACACAGCTTTTGTTTCCACACTTTACCTCCCGCCCTGTGGAGAATTCCAGCAGTGAGCTTGGCTGCCTGACACTTTTTCCCATAAGTCACTGAGAGTGATGAAGCCCCAGATCTCAAAGCTGAAAGGAACCAAATTCTACCTTCCAGCGTCTAACAAATTGTCCTCCACGTATCTCTCACAAACTCGTAGTCAGCCTCATAGCTTTACAGGCTCTCTCAAAGTAACCTTTCACACCAAGCAGAAGAAATTGCAAACAGACCAGGGAGAATTTGGATGACAATTTATTTTCCAACTTCACATCTGATAACTGTAAATAATCTGGTATGTGTCTTAGTGAACAGGATTTAAAAACTTCAAGGATGGATCAAGATTGTCAGAAAGGACAATGGAGTGGGATAGAAATACTGAATGGTGTTCCTGCTCTTGGTTATTCTCCCATTGAGAATGTCTTGTACAGATGCCGTGGATTGTGGGAAAAAGGAGTATTTTACCTCACCTGTGGAAGGTGTAAGATAGCAGACTCCAGCCCTGGGCTTGTGCAGGTTAGCATGGTGGGGCCAGTCCGGGCTCCAGGACCCTACCTCCCAGTCGTGCATTGCTTCAGAACAGCCCAGTGACTCCTTGACCATTCAAATACTTCTGGGATCATTCTGGCTGTCCATCACTATCCAGAAATTAACAATGACTGCCGTGCTTTGCTCTGTAACTCCTTTCTAAAGTCTTCCTTTACCATAATAGAGACTCCTTTTTATTCTTTTTTTCTTTTAATCATCTTTGTGTGGCTGGATGTCACATTTCATTGCATGCTAATTTCCATCCCGTGCTGAACAAGCGAGGATGTGGGCACAGAGAGATTATAAACATCTGCACACTCTTTCCGTTCACATGTCTTCACACAGTTGAGTGGCTTCTTTCTTGCCATCAGAATACTGCGTAGGCTCTGATTCATGATAATGTGCTTTTATTCCTAACTACAGTTCTCATGACCCAGAGCCCTTTTTGGCATTGTTTAGAACCTTCCAAGAACATATTAATGTGAATGACTTTGAAGGAACAAACGGTCCTGGCTGGACCAGGAGCTGGCTATCTAGTCTGTCTAGATAGGCAAGATGGGGCAGGAGCCCAACCTTATAATAATCCCTGAACCTAGAGACCTCCAGATGAAAAGAATATTTTATAGGCCTGGAGTGGTGTTTGGAAAGGGGATTTCAAAGGAGGTAGCAAAAGCAGTAAGTTTGGGAGTCAATTCAATGGCACTTTTAGGCCTGCTAGTAAGTCCCTTTCTGTCTGGGGTCCCCTGATCTGGTTTATTTTTATTCTCACTGTTGCCTACCCCCTCAAGCATTTAAGAATCCACTCTAAAGCTTGGTTGCAAAGAACATGGGCTTCTATGTCAGGCAGTCCTGTGATGGTAGGTTTGTCCCACCTATATTACATTGGAGCAGCTTACATTCCATTGGGGTCAGTTTGCTTTCATATAAAATAACTCCTCCACAGGCTTATTAGGAAGATTTTAAAAGATACCTACCTAGTGTAAGGAACTTTGCATTTAATAAATGTTTGATACATGAAAATCCCCATTATTTCACTGCTCCATAGTTACTGTACAAACTAGAGAGTAATGGAGGGAAAAGGGAGTAAAATTTTTAGTTATCTAGTTCTGATACTTATTAACACTCCTTGGGAAGATCTATCCTGGGAGAAGGATCTATCCTGGGAGAAGGATCAAAATGACAGAATTAGGTGATTGGATTAGTCATTCCCAGGCTGCTTGACCCTCTCAGAAGGAACCTAGGGAAGGGACACATGCACTCCTCCAAGAAAGCTTGCCCTCCTCTGAACCTTTGGATCTCTCGCATCTGCTTTCGATTTCTTTTATTGTTCCTATTCCTAATCCTTACTGATGCAGCATGCACTGTTAGCATTGCTTGTCTTTGATAAATCACAAATAATAACCCACTCTCTTCATACATTTTTAGCAACTGACACTTACCAGATCTTGAATTCTACCAGTAGATTTTTTAAAAATATGTTTTCTTTGAAATTGTGCAGTGAATTTTAGAAAAGTGCTTTCAAAAATTCTAAGAACAAAAATGGTACAACACAGAGAGAAATGCATGCCATTTCCTCTTTCACAGTAATTGTGGTGAAAATGTAGGGACTTAGCCCAATGAATCATGATAATGCTTCTTTTAGGAGCACCTAAACACCAAAATTTAACTGGAATTAAAATAAAAACTTAAAGAAAACTAAACAGCAAAATTGAGACACCAAAGGACTTCCCACACCTTTTCTCCCATCTTTGTGGAAAAAAATTATTATTAAATTTCAGCACACTGGGGAATAAAAACAAAAGAGAATCCATAACAAAACTGGGCTTGTGGAAAAATCTCTACATTTAATATTCTAAGACAGAAGCATGACATTTTTAATACATTTAACTTACTAATCTTAAAACACCAATGTTTTAGAATGAGTTTCTGAACCCCGTTCTCTCTTTGATAAAAAAAAAATATCTACCAAATCACTCTGAATATAAAAGGAATCAGATTTACTCATGCAAGGAGGATAAAAGGATCTTTGGAAAGGCTCCTTGCCACCAGAATGCCATTTAAATAAAAATCTTTATCCACAATTTTTAAACATGTTTACATTCTTTTTTGTAAATAAAATGTAAATAGTTAAATATAGTGTGTGTACCTACAATATGAAAGCATCTGTATATGATTGCCTAATTTTTGTTCTTAGAATTTTAGTGTGAACACCTACCAATTGAAAATGCCACAAAAATGCCATTTTACAGTTGCCTAGTATTCTATTGTAGGGATCTATCTAATTTGCTGCCATTTTTTAAATTGTTTGATGTTTAGATTTCTAAGTTTTTACGTTATAAAGATATAATAAGCCCTTTCATTTATTCATGCCTACACCTTGAATTATGTTTTCAGAATTGGTTCCAAGAAGTGAAATGTCTGGTTCTTCTTTGAGAAGACTTCTGTCTTATTGGTCAGTAAGATATCAACCTAACATACAGTGACAAGGAATATTTTTTGAGTAAAGAGTGGACAAATGAATAAACATGATTGAATAGACATCCTTAGATCATTATTCAAGATTTGTGTACTCTCTGAAGTAAATTGTAAATGCTTTTGGTGAAGCAAATATATTCTCTATTTTAAAAGTAACTTCTAAATCTTAAATGTAATGGGGATATCAGAAAAGTATTTAAAAATATTATTCTAAATAACATCAAAAATTGCCCAAGAAGGGCGCTTGGGTTGCGCAGTCTGTTAAGCATCCAACTCTTGGTTTCAGCTCAGGTCATGATCTCAGTGGCGTGAGATGGAGCCATGAGTTGGGCTCCGTGCTCATCGTGGAGTCTGCTTCAGATTCTCTCTCCCTCTCTGTCTGCCCCTCCCGCTTGTGACCATGTTCTTGCTCTCTCAAATAAATAAAATATTTTTTAAAAAATTGCCCAAGAAAAAATATGTGTCTCAGCCCATAAAATACATATATTGGGTAAATGTGTCATTCCTGAGATTTCCATTGAGAACACTGTCATTTTCCAACTGAATGAATTCTAACTTGGAGTCTGTAAACACCTGAAATTAGATTGGTAGCTCAATTTCTTTACCAAAGCATAAGCCTAAAATACGGAATTTAGTTTTAGCCTCTTACTTAACTACCATTCTCAGTACTATTTCATAATAATTCAAAGTGGGTATGCAAATCTCTTTTAAAACCCAGACCATTCCAGGAAAGCTGTGGGAGCTTGTCCTTGGGCAGTTCCCAACTTCGTTTTCCTAGCCAAACACAATGGCTTTTGGCTTGCTTTTATTCTTCCTTTTTCACTTTGCTTAATAATAAAGCGACCAATCAATTCTCCAAGTAGTTACCATGAAATCCTCCCAAATAAGAATTTCCTTTGGGTTGAAGTTCTCTGTCACATTTCAGTTCAGTTCCTTTATGCCAATTAAGGCAGTGTGTGTGTGTGTGTGTGTGTGTGTGTGTGTGTTTTAAGAACCGAGAGAAGGACGCCAAAAGCTCAGTTTTAGCAATATCCCTTCCGTATACTTTATTCCTGAGACCCGTTTTCCATAAGAGCAGGTTTATTTTAAGGAGATGATATATAACAGAGACCTAAAAGTTATCATTGAAAAAGCAGTTAATACATTATGTTAATGTTCAGTAAATGTATCTTATTCCTCAATTTTATAATATTAGCAAATGCATTCTTCTCAAACTCATAAAATTAATCCCTCTTCCTTTTGACATAGGGTTTCTATAATAACAAGGTCACTGCTTACTCTGTGCTTATTATGTGCCACGCAATGAGCTAAGAGACTCGTATTTATTATCTCATTTAGTCCTCCCAATAACACTGTACTTTGAGGTATTAGTAGCCTCATTTCATAGATGAGGAAACCAAGGCTCTAGAAACTTGAAAGTCCTTGGCCGAGATCATGCAGCTAAAGAACAAGGGCCATGATCTTCAAGCCAGGTCAGAACCGTGTGCTCGTGGAGCACAGCAGTTCAGATCATTGGCCTCAAGCAGGAATGCCAACATATTTCATCTGGCCTGTGAAACTTGATCAGTAGTCAACCTAAATGCTGTGCCAAGGCAGGACAGCAGTTTGAGCTCTATCAGAAAGAGTGTTTTTTTGTTTTTGTTTTTTTTAAGATTTTACTTATTTATGAGAGAGGAGCGATCAGGGAGAGGAGCAGAGGAAGAGGGACAAGGATATGCCATGCTAAGTGAAGAGCCCAATGTGGGGCTCAATCTCAGGACCCTGAGATCATGACCTGAGCTGGAATAAAGAGTTGGATGCTTAACTAACTGAGCCACCCAGGCGCCCCCAGAAAAAGTGTTTTGGTGGACTACTAATGTGTGTGTAAATGCAGGAAAAAAGAGGTGACAGCTTGCATGCTGGGGATCTGCCCTCTGAGACCTAAAAGAAATAATCATGGAACAAGTGGAAATAGGAGCTAACAGTGTTAGAGCTGCCCTTCCCTAGAGTGTTGGTGCTCTGTGCCCCATCTACATTCTCCTCATGTTTTGTTCAATGTGAGAAGAAATTTTTTTCCTACAATCTCTGTGGGTCCCCAGTATTTTGATAGACTGAATTTTCAGCTGTTCTTCAGGGCTACTTCCAAGGTCCCTGTCTGGGGTATCATGCAGCAGATCATCTGTAGAGCTGGGAAGCTGGATCCCACTGGGTCATCTTACTGCTGCACGAGCCACGTTTTCCCTTTGCGCACACAACAGAATGCAGCTATTTAGAGAGGCTGCGGTAGTTAAACAGATCCAAAGTGTTGGTTCCATAAGGGGGACAGTGTCATGGAAGAAAAGGATCGTGGTTTGGAACTTGACTCTCACTCTGCCACTTGCTATGTGTGTGACCTAATGACAGCTTCTGCACCTCTGATTCCTCATCTTTGGAAATGGATAAATCATGTTAATACCTGTTTCACTAGTTTGCTGTGATGCTCAAATATGAGAATGTAGGTGCACGTGGACTATGAACTCCCAAGAGCTATGTGTTTTCATTATTAGAGGCGTGTGTAATAGCTAATGGTACATTTTATTAAATGTTTCACAGTTTCTTATAAAAAAAAAACAGCAGTAAAGGTCATGCTTTAGTGTTGAATACATTCACTGCAGCCTCAGACTTCTGGTGCTGCATGAAAACTCAAAGAGCACCACTGGTTTATGTTACTTGAGATTCTAGTTACTGAACGATAATTAGGGAACATGACAGTAATTTGATTTAGAGTCTACAGCCACATGGTTCAGGCTCCATCCTTCTCTACTCATACTCAACACAAATCAAGAGGGCAAACGAGTAGTCGGAGGCAAGCTCTGATGGTGCTCATTTATTAACACCTGGGGAAGGGAGCCTACCAAGTCTACAACTGATGCAAAACCAGAGATAAAAGGTGGAAACTTCAGTGCATTCAATGCCAGAAAATAAATCTTGTCTTTATTATTATTATTATTATTACTCACTTGATCGGTGGTGCATATAGCTATTCCTATGGTTTTCTCTTTGATTTTTTTTCTCTAATTTTCAAAAAGAACCATTGGCATTTTGGTGTTGTAGTTTCTATAAAGGTTGTACATGCCAACTGAAGTAAAAGGGGTATGGCTAAAATGAGAAATACACAGAAGTTTCACTTGCATTAAGTGACACATTAAATAGTATTGCTCTGTAGTAAAGCTGAAATAAACAACTACATCCCTCTACTTGAGTATTCAGTGTAATGTGACAATCACTTGTTCCAAAAGTATGAAGGATGTCATCTCCTCATCTTTTGTGGGCTCTGTTTCTCCTCTGGGCTTTGTGTTATCATTCTTGGTTTCTCTCGTCAGCCACCTCTCATCTCATACTCTCTGTGGGAGCTCAAAATCAATAAATCAGACTCTCTGAGAGTGGAATCCTTTCTAAAGTGTCCCATGGACAATTGAACACAATTTGTCCAAGACTGAATTCACAATTTCTGCCCTTTCCTTACCTCACTAAATGTCCATCTCTAAGGAGCTCAGTGTCAAAAATCTCAGTCATTATTGACCACCCTCTCTCGCATATCCCCATGTCCAATCAGTGCTGAAGTTCTTGTCTTCCTGACTTTTAGAGATCTCCTCGGGTTGGCCTCTCCTGCTGCTACAATTTCATTTAGCATAGCCTCCCCACCGTTTCCTCTTGCTGACATTGCTACAATAACTCACTGCTTTCCTTTTTTCCAATCCAATTCCTTCCAGACAATATCTGCATTCTTCATGGGTGATATGTCTGATCACATCACTCAAATGCTTAAAGTCTTTTACTGCTTCCTTATTACGTCTTGAATAACATGAGGATTTCTTTTTTTTTTTTTTAAAGATTTTATTTATTTATTTGACAGAGATAGAGACAGCCAGAGAGAGAGGGAACACAAGCAGGGGGAGTGGGAGAGGAAGAAGCAGGCTCCTAGCGGAGGAGCCCGATGTGGGGCTCGATCCCACAACGCCGGGATCACGCCCTGAGCCGAAAGCAGACGCTTAACCGCTGTGCCACCCAGGCGCCCCAACATGAGGATTTCTTAGCATGAATGTAGGGCTATTCTACCGTATTTCTTTCTGACTTTACTGAAATACTAACAGTTGTAAGTGAGGGATACATACACAGAGTGATTTCATACCTTTGTGCTTTCGAAAAAGATGTTACTTTGCATACCTTTTACCCTTGGAGAATTCTTTCTCATCCTTTAAGACTTAACTTGAATGTCACCATCTCTATGAAATCCTCCTCCTTTGTGTTCCTATAGCAACTTGTAAATACCTCCTTGATAGCACTTATCATGCTATTTTATGATGTTCTTTTTCTAAAAATTATGAAATAGTTTTATTCAACACAACCAAAGAAAGAATCAGAGAATTTCAATACAGGTCAATAGAAATTACCCAAACTGGGGCACCTGGCAGGCTAAGTCGGAAGAGCATGCGACTCTTGATTGTGGGGTTGTGAATTTGAGCCCTATGTTGGGTGTAGAGATTGCTTATAAATAAATAAATAAACTTTAAAAAAAATTGCCCAAACTAAAACACAGAGGGGGGAGGAAGTGAAATAGAAAACAAAAACAAAAACAGAAGTGAGCATACTAAATAATCTAACATACATTTTACTTGACTCCTGGAATGGGAGGAAAGAGAAAATGGCAGAAGAATTTAAGTTTAATTTAAATTTAAGAATCAATTTTCCAAAAATTAATGTTGAACACTGAACCTCAGTTACAAGAAGCTCAGAGAATACCAAAGGGTAAGTGCAAAAACAAACAAAACACCTAGGCATATAATAACCAAGCTTCTACAAACAAGATACAAAGAGAAAATCTTGAAGGCAGTCAGAGAAAAAAGACACATTATATACAGAGGAACAAAGATAAGAATCATAGCATTCTTCTTGTCAGAAGACTTGCAAGCCAGAAGGCAATAACCTGCTGACATGAAGAGTCAACAAAGAATCCTATACCCAGAGAAAATGTCTTTCAAAAATGAAGAAATCAAGACTTCCTCAGACAAATAAAAATCGAGAGAATTCATTGCCAACAGACCTACAATTCAAGAAAAGTTAAAGGAAAACTCATTTTTTCTTATTTTTTAATTGCTCAAGAAGAAAACTATCTAAGGCATAATCAGCCGACATGTATTTTGTGTTTATAGCATATGTAAAAGTAAAATGTATGACAGTGTAAACTGTAAGATTAAAAACAAATGTACAGTGCATGAGCACAAAAGATGAGAGGTAGGATTTGGGAGCATACTGTTGTAAGGTCCTTATCCCACATGTGAAGTAATGTAACTGTTTGAAGGTAGAGCCTGATTAATTAAAGACGTATATTAAAGCAAGGCTAGATGGATGAAGAAACTTGGAAGAAGTCCTCATTTGAACTGCAGAGAGGTTAGCGAAAAAGTCTACAAATCTGAGGAGGCCCTCCAGGGAAGACATTGGAGCTATTAAGGCAACAAGGATGAGGGTTGATACAATTGAAGTGTCAGAAGTACTTAGAATCTCTAGGCTGAGGCGAGGTTAGATGCCTTATGACAGGAAACTGGCATAGATTTGAACAGAGAAGAGGTACAATAAACAGTGAGGTGCGTTATTATTCTAGCTGTTCTGTATAGAATGGACATGCGTTCACAATCTTGGGAGGTCTGGCCAAAAGCACCACAGCACCCATAGGAGAGAATATACCAGGTGTTCCTACTTTGTAAAAACTGTGTTTCTTAATTTTACTCCCCAGTCCCAGCCACCACAGCAGCATTACCCCCCAGTCTTGTGGTTGGAACATATCATATGCCCCTTGAACTTCACGGGTCTAGGATGATCCAGTATAAGAAGGACCAGTGATTAAATAGGAAGGAATAGTGTGTTGCAGAGATCCCTAGCTCTTGGGGAGCCCCTGGCAGACAACTTCAGATGGCCGTTTCCCTCACATATAAGGCGCCCCTTGCAATGAATGCAATTGGCATCTTCAAGACCCCTTCTGGACACTTGCCCATTGTGGTTTGCAGAGGGCATTAATCGTCATCATTATTCACAGGCCCCCAAATGGAGAGGCTCCAGGTTTCTTGCTTCCTTTCTCTGCTGATGGCAGGTGACAGCAGAATTATTTCTCCTTTGTATTTGGGAGCCTTAAGGATTAGCATCAGAGATTCCCAAGGACTGGCACTCCGCACAGACTCAAAGGACCACCCCCTCCAGCGTCCCATTTAAATCCTTTGTTCCTAGTGATCCAAATAATCTTTGTGTTGGCAGTAGAAGAACCTGCAAATGAAGTATACTTGAGGATGGAGGAGTATATTCAGTGTCATGAATTTATTATTTCATTAGTTCCCTTTTAAATTCTGTAACTAGGATGCTTGGGTTTAAGCCAGGCATATCTGTCTGAATGTACAAGGTGACTAGACAAGGTGTCCATGTTGAAATTTGAAAACAAAATAAATATAGAAGATAGAAACAAGAAATACAGTTGACTTCGTTAGTGCTGTTTGATCTCAGTGTTTCCATTGCATGGCATTTCTCAGATTGTAACTTGTGTATGTCATGAACCTAAAAAAACATAAATAACTGATCTTTTTTTTTTTTAAGATTTTATTTATTTATTTAACACAGAGACAGCCAGCGAGAGAGGGAACACAAGCAGGGGGAGTGGGAGAGAAAGAAGCAGGCTCGTAGCGGAGGAGCCTGATGTGGGGCTCGATCCCATAACGCCGGGATCACACCCTGAGCCGAAGGCAGATGCTCAACCGCTGTGCCACCCAGGCGCCCCAGAAATAACTGATCTTGGTCAGTGCTTAAAGTGTGCATTTCACACAGGCCTTGAAAGCCAATGGAATCTCAAACATATTTGACTATTCCCTGTGGGAAGACTGGGTTTTCTATCTGTTTCTGTAGCATGTCAACAGCTTGCAGGGTTCCAAGAAACTAATAATTATTGATGACAGCATCCTGAAGTTTCCTATTGAGCTCACAGAGTAAAGAGTGTTTGAGACTGTTGAAAAGGCACACACTGGCCAAGCCAACTGAAACGTGATGCTGTAAGGGTACAGCTCCTCTTTGGCATCCTCCCCCTCAGGGCTGGGGTGGCCAAGGGAACTGCTCAGAACCTCCCACCACAGCCCTTGACATGGGAAGGGGGCTGCAGTAAGAGGCACGAACTAAGCCTAGCACGCTCAGTGCTTCACTTTTAAAAGCACTTGCAGAGCACCAGATGCCATGCCAAGCACTGTCTAGCCAGCTCCCCGAGCCACCACATCACTGACGGCACTACTGCTATCCCTGTTCTTACAGACTAGAAATGAGGTTTGAAGAAGGTATGTTAAGTACTCAATGTCACACAACCAGTAAGTAGTAGAGCCAGGGCTGGAGATCAGTGACTGACTTTGGAGCCCACATTGCCAACCCATTGACTCTGCCACCCCCCCCCCCACATGCCTATATCTGGAGGAGGTTCCTCAGCTCCTCACATCTTCACTATGGACAACACATGGTGGTAGCCCCAACAGAAAACTGTGAGCGTACTTCTTCACTTGATGTGAGGAACCAGCATTTACCGAGCCCTTCCACTGTACCAGGCACAGGCACCATGCTAAGTACTGGGGCACGAACATGGTTAAGAGCATCCTCAAGGGACGTCTGGGTGGCTCAGTGGGTTGAGCATCTGCCTTCGGCTCAGGTCATGATCCCAGGGTCCTGGGATGGAGCCCTGCATCGGGCTCCCTGCTCAGCAGAGAGTCTGCTTCTCCCTCTCCGTCTGTCCCTCCCCCACCTCATGCTCTCTCTCTTTCTCTCTCCCTCAAATAAATAAATAAAATCTTAAAAAAAAAAAAAAAAAAGAACACCATCAAGAAAAGCACACAGAAGTGGTGTGGATGGACAGATAACAGGAATGAGCACCACATGCTGTCAAGGTAGAGGTGTGCTGCAGAGACAGGCCCATCGAAGATGGCCAGGGAGAGTCTCCGGGAGGAGGTGTCCTTGAATCAAGTTACGAATGAAAAACAGGAATGAGCGGGGTGAGACCTGGAGCCCAAGAAGTCCTAACCAGAGAGAGCATGGAGGTGAAAGCATGGCATAGCCAGCAAACAGCAAAGTTATGGCTGGAGTTTAGACTGAGGAAGGGACGTGGAGGAGATGAGACTTAACAATCCTAACTCCACTTTTCAACTTAATACTGTTAATGCTTTAAGGCTCTCTTAGAGCATGAATAAAGGAAGTTCTCTGTGTCTTAAGCAAGATTCAGTTTAGTCCAGATTCCAGTCGTCCATCCATTTCTTCAACGAGTATTTAACTCTGGCGAACTTTGGATAAGACGCCATGCTCGGCACCAAAGGCTGCAAAGAGCAAACCACGGACTCTGCTTTCAAAGATGTCATGTACAGGAGGCTGAGACAGATATACACATAGGCAGTTACTAAATATGTCTCTCTGGAGAAACTGACGGGCCCCAATGAAGTACGTTCTGACATTTGAGAGTCCTCTTGGCAAAATAGCCTCATTCATAAATACGCCTGGTCGACCAAAAAGACTTTTAAGGGAATCTTTCGGCATGCAAGAGGATACAATACAAACAACAGAAAACAATGAACCTGAAATAAATGGAGATGAGAGAAAACATTAATGCCATTCTAGTTACATCTTCTGAGAGACAGGAGAAAATAGTGTCAGCAAGGAACAGGGGCAAGATGCACAAAAGAGCATTAATTATTTAATAGAAAATAGTGATATAATATTTTGGCAGATCATAACAATAGGAGGTGGAGGGTGGTATAAGTGATAAATTCTAAAATTGAGAACTCAAGATATAGCAGTAAAAGTATATCCTTTATAATCATGGTAACATCCAGAAGAACCAGCTAACATAAAAACATGTTTTGCCTGCAAGAGAAAGGAGACTGTTATTCTTCTTTCCTTTTTTTTTAGACTGTTATTTTTCATTGAGCCTTTCAATAACATACCCTTTTTCTTTCCAACTCTGGGGAGGTATTGCTTTGATTTAATTATTTTCAATTTTAAAAAAAGACTTGGAATAGTCATAACCTTGCTTAATGTAATAGCTGGCAATATGCTTAGATTAATTTTTATAAATCAATCAATATTAATTATTGATTATTTAATTATCTCTGAGCCCTTTTAGTAAGCCCAATAATTATTTTAAGCTCTGTGGAGGAATATAAAGAATTGCAAGACATTCTATTCCTTCCATGAGTCTACAGTTTTTTGGGGAAGACAGTGTTAGAAGGCAGCGTATTCCAAATACTAAGAGTAACAACTGGTTTGTCTTAGGACTTCGGAAAGGAGATGATGTGATTTGGGCTTCAGTTTACAGAAAAGAGATAGAATTGCACACAGAGAAGCAGCACATGGTTAAGCAGAGGCGGGGAGGAGACTTTCCCACAGAGATAGTAGGAGGCACAAGGGAGCAAAGATAAGCATGTGATTACAGATGTGATTACAAGATCGACAGTGTATTAATTTGCTAGGGCTGCCATAACAAAATACCAAAGACTGGGCAGCTTAAACAGAAATGTATTTTCTCACAATTCTGGAGACCAGCAGTCCAACATCAAGATGTCAGCAGGTTTGGTTTCTCTCTCTTGGTTTGCAGTGTGCCACCTTTTTGCTTTGCTCTCACATGGTCATCCCTCTGTCTTGTCTGTGTTTTAACCTTCTTTCTTTTTTTTTTTTTTTTTGAATGAAGAAATTTTTATTTAATTGAGCAGTTTTGCAAGGATTTACTAAGAATTTCTTGTTTGTGGGCCCCTGTAATAACTGCTTGGGATTTAGAGGTTTAAAACAACTGTCCCTCACCCTGAGGAGGTCTGAACAGGGCATTACAGGATTTCTAGAAAGTGTGAAACATGTTTTCCTGATTTTATTTATTTATTTTTAAATAATTTTTTTTTATTTTATTGTGTTAGTCACCATACAGTACATCCCTGGTTTTTGATGTAAAGTTCGATGATTCATTAGTTGCGTATAACACCCAGTGCACCATGCAATACGTGCCCTCCTTACTACCCATCACCAGCCTATCCCATTCCCCTACCCCCTCCCCTCTGAAGCCCTCAATTTGTTTCTCAGAGTTCCATAGTCTTTCATGCTTCATTCCCCCTTCTGATTACCCCCCCTTCTTTATCCCTTTCTTCTCCTACCGATCTTTCTAATTCTTATATTCCATAGATGAGAGAAACCATATGATAGTTGTCTTTCTCTGCTTGACTTATTTCACTTAGCATTATCTCCTCCAGTGCCGTCCATGTTGCAGCAAATGTTGAGAAATCGTTCTTTTTGATAGCTGAGTAATATTCCATTGTATATATGGACCACAGTTTCTTAACCCAGTCATCTGTTGAAGGGCATCTCAGCTCCTTCCACGATTTAGCTATTGTGGACAATGCTGCTATGAACATTGGGGTGCATATGGCCCTTCTCTTCACTATGTCTGTATCTTCGGGGTAGATACCCAGTAGTGCAATGGCTGGGTCATAGGGTAGCTCAATTTTTAACTTTTTAAGGGACCTCCACATTGTCTTCCAGAGTGGCTGTACCAACTTGCATTCCCACCAACAATGTAGGAGGGATCCCCTTTCTCCACATCCTCTCCAACAATTGTTGTTTCTTGCCTTGTCAATTTTTCAATGCTATCCTGATCAAAATACCAATGACATTTTTCAAAGAACTGGAACAAACAGCCCTTAAATTTTTGTGGAACCAGAAAAGGCCACGAATCGCCAAGGAAGTGTTGAAAAGGAAAAACAAAGCTGGGGACATCACAATGCCAGATTTCAAGTTGTACTACAAAGCTGTGATCACAAGGACAGCATGGTACTGGCACAAAAACAAACACATAGACCAATGCAACAGAATAGAGAACCCAGAAATGGACCCTCGGCTCTTTGGGCAACTAATCTTTGATAAAGCAGGAAAAAACATCCAGTGGAAAAAAGACAGTCTCTTCAATAAATGGTGCTGGGAAAATTGGACAGCTACATGCAAAAGAATGAAACTTGACCACTCTCTCACAGCATACACAAAGATAAACTCCAAATGGATGAAAAACCTCGATGTGAGACAGGAATCCATCAAAATCCTAGAGGAGAGCATAGGCAGCAACCTCTATGACATCGGCCACAGCAACCTTTTTCATGACACATCTCCAAAGGCAAGAGAAACAAAAGATAAAATGAATTTATGGGACTTCATCAAGATAAAAAGCTTCTGCACAGCCAAGGAAACAGTCAAAAAAACTAAGAGGCAGCCCACGGAATGGGAGAATATATTTACAAATGACTACAGATAAAAGACTGGTATCCAAGATCTACAAAGAACTTCTCAAACTCAATACACAAGAAACAAACAAACAAATCATAAAATGGGCAGAATATATGAACAGACACTTTTCCAATGAAGACATACAAATGGCTAACAGACACATGAAAAAATGTTCAAAATCATTAGCCATCAGGGAAATTCAAATCAAAACCACACTAAGATACCACCTTACACCAGTAAGAACAGCAAAAATTAACCTTTCTTATACGGACATCAGTTAGTTTGGATGAGAACCCACCCTAATGACCCCATTTTTACTTAATGACCTCTTTAAAGGCCGTATCGCCCCATACAGTACATTCTAAGGTATTGGGGATTAGGGCTTGAACAAATGAATTGGGGAGGACACAATCCAGCCCATACCAGGGAGTAAACCAGCTTGCAGCAGCATACGATGTATGTTGAAAAAAGTTGGGTGGAGTGGGAATTATTACAAAAGGGCAGTCTGGAGAAGCCATGCCAGTGTGGACTTTAGTTCATAGGAAATAATAAGTCTCTGAACATTTTTGACCAAGACTAGACAAGATCAGCCTGGTGGAAGGTAGTATGTGGGATGCTGTGATCGGGAGACCAGGCCAGAGGGAGGCGAAGAGTCAAGCGGTTATCGCAATATTCCAGCCAGGGGAGAATAATTCTAACTGTAACAGTGGCAGTGGTGATGCAGGGGAAGGATATGGGAACATTACAGATTGGAAAACTTCTGATTCACAAGATTTTCACCACCAAGGAACTTAAAAAATCATTCTATCCTAATTGTCGTTGGAAATTTCTAGAATGTCATTATGGCCAATCAGAAACTTTGATTAGCATGAGCTAATGACTGTTACTTTATCAAGTTGACAAGGGCAGGCACTCAGGTTCTAGGTGGTTTTCAGAGCATTCTTGTGAGTAAAAGTGCAATTTCCATCAGGCATTCTGAAATACACAATACTTAGAAGAGACTCATGGATGCTTGTTACTGCTTTCTGAAACCCCAGGGAGACTCCCAAGTTGGAAACCACTAACTGGACCCAGAAAGTCTCCATTTATAGGTGGAGAAACTTACATCCCTAATCACACTTGAAGTTATTAGCAGAAGGGAGCCAGAATGAGCTTCCTGCATCTTGTTCAAAATTAGTTATGTTCTGCTGAGAATTAACAGGACCTGCTGTCTGACTAGTAGCACTTTTAGGGAAAAACTAAGTCACTTAAAAAGCAAATAATGATCCCCTCATTTATCTTTTGCTTAAGACTGGATTTTCCTTTATTAGAGGCTTGCTGAAAGCAAGATAAGCCATTATTTCTGGGTTAAAATTGGTTGGTAAAAGCCCCACCTGGATACTTTTTCTAACATTGATTTCTCGGGTACTTAATGGGTTATTATCCTGCCATTTTAAACAAGAGCAGGCTTACTGTTTCTTGATCTAATCTGACATAATGGCACATTAACAGTCACATTGTTTAAAGTTTCCATTGTCATATACACAAATAAACGGAGCCTTAACCTGAGGTGCGAATTTGACTTATTCTACTCCATGACATTTTTTTTTCTTTCATAACTCTGCAAACAGAATATCACAAGTGTTGGGCATGTTAATTGCTTATTCAGACCAACCTCAAAAGTCTCCGTAGTGACATCCATATTTTATGGTATAAATCAAGCTGCCAGATTAGCAGATGGTTGTCGTTAAAGGGAAGGAAAAGTAAAACAGCAGTCACAGTTCTGCCCCTGTTAATGCTACATTTAGGGAGCAAATTAATCTTCGTATTCTCTTCTGAATTACCACTCCATTCATGCACCCTCTCTCTCCATCAGGAAGCTGTTCTCAGCATTCAGGTAGAGTCTTTGCTGCCAAATCTTTAACAACTCAGTAACCCAAAATCCGTGTAAAATATTCTAGATCTTATCTTCCCTTTTTCACATTAAGCATTCCTCATGTATGGGAAACGAGGATAATTTAGAATGAAATGTGGGAGAAATACTTTTAAAATCTTGTCAGCTGCATAAAACCTGACACTTAAGAGAATATTATGCACTACTGAACACAAAGTGTGGGAAGGACGAGATCTATTTTTTAAAAAAAGAAGATTGATGACGACCTTGAACTTTCTGCACTTGGCCACAAGGCAAATGTAAAGTGGGGAGGCCTTTTTGGCAGGGCAGCTCTGAGAGCCGCTATTCCAGGGGGCAGGCTGAGTCAGAGACCACAAAGTAAGGAACCAAATACAGAATATCAGCAACTGGAGATAAAAGTACAAGAGACAAGCTGGAAGGCTGGATAGAAGATGAGCTTGCTCACGGGTTGAGAACTATCCTGTCTGGAAAATAGGAGCCTTAGTGATAACCAAATAGCTAAATAAGGATCTATAAAGCTTACCCCATTGATTATAGTAACTGACTTCTTTGACAGACCCAAAGCCTGAATCACAAACGACTGTATTTGGGGGCCCTGAGATGTATTCAAACTAGGTAGCCCAAGGCTGATTTTCTGATGTTTCCAGAGGGAGACTATGGGATTGCTCTGATGTGAAGCCCTGTTGGTGAAAGTCAAGACCATCTGCCTGAGAAAAGAAAACTCGGAGATGGGGAAAGAATAGTAACATTCAAGTCTAAAACATGTAGAAAAGACCTTAGCAAATTCTTGCTCCAGATGCGAGGAGAGAAAGTGGATGAATTTATGGCTACCACAGGAAAGGTTTCGGGGCCTTGTTGATAGGAAAGAAGAAAGGAGAAAAGTAGCGTTATCCGGGGCACAGAGGGTGCCCAGCACAGCAGAAATGCTGCATTACATAAGTACAGAAGAGTGTCAGGACAAGGTCCTGAGAAGGGAGAAGACTGCAGGAAGACGAAATGAATACCATTTTATCTCTTTAAAGAAACTGAGTGTGATTATTAAGGAATTTGTGGAATTGGGGAGGTAAAATAATTGCAAATTATTGCTATTTTACCTAATTATTATTACTTCACAGCCACAGTTTTCTAAAATTCTTTTTTAAAGGAGTGTGGTCCGCAAGGCAAGTGGACTTCAAACGTGGGTCTTCGTGAATTCAGGAGTGAGAAGAGGGCCTCAGCTGGACGCATGAGATCCAGTTTAACCCTGGGATTCTGTGGTTTGGGAAGGATCACCAGCAACGAAGGATAATTAGCCATTCGATGGGACACGCAGAATATTAAGAAGTTCATTCTGTTTTTGTCTGACTCTCATACCCAGTTACAGTCAGTCATGCTTAGTTTCATCTAAAAAGCTACATTGATTAGCATGATCTCTAATAGTGTGAAATGACTATACCAACCGCTCATCTGTAATTATTCGTAATTGCATTATTTGTTATGGTTTATAAAACAAATACGTGAAGTTTTGCCCAGAGCAGGTATTTCATTATGTGAAAATTATATTTGGCCAGACTTCTGTCCTGGATGGGCTCATTACCAGTACCAGGAAACAGTTGATGAAACTGTAGTGCTGGACACTCAGGCGAGAGTGTAGAAACCCATTTCAGCTGGTGTGTGAAGCCAACAACCTACTCTTATGCAGAACGACAAACCCAGACCACTTGTAATGCGTAAAGGAAAAAAAAATCAATGAGAAGAAACACAGAGCCAGGGAGATGATCAAAATCACCAATCCATCCAAAAAAGAAGGCTTTTATATCCATTTTGAAAGAACATAGGAAATAAAAATAAATCCAAAAAGGGCTTTTTAAAGTTCTTAAATAAGATTTTTGTTCTGTTTACTTTACATCCATTATATAGCATGATTTCTTAGCTTTAAAGGTGAGGAAGTTCTAAAGAAACTAAGATAATAAACAGCAAAGTGAAGTCTTAATAAGAATACTTTAGGGGCACCTGGGTGTCTCAGTCATTAAGCGTCTGCTTTCGGCTCAGGTCGTGATCCCAGGGTCCTGGGAGCCAGCCCTGCATTGGGCTCCCTGCTCCGCAGGAAGCCTGCTTCTCCCTTTCCCACTCCCCCTGCTTGTGTTCCTCTCCTTCTGTCTCTCTCTATCAAATAAATAAATAAAATCTTTAAAAAAAAATACTTTAAAAGTATGCATTCAATCACTTAGGGAAAATAATGGACAATTTTTATTTATGTACGTTAGAGAAGCTCTAGAAATTTGTGGTTAGTTATTATTGATGTATTTACTTGAAAGCTACGTTATTAACATTTTTACCAGAATGATGCATGGGCATATTTTGTCTTGGGCTGGATTCTGTAGCAGCAGAGCCTCTGAGGGGTCATTGAGGGAGCGCTCTCTGAAGACACCTGTCATTGAGTGAGGGAAACAGAAGAGTGCAGGGAAACAAAGCAGAAACAAATAAATGGTTTCAAGAGCAGTCCAGCCCCAGCCTGATCTCACCAGCAGCTCTGGAGGGTGAATTGCATAGCGACAGCCCAGGGGAGCAGCTCTCACCAGAACAGTTCGGGAGTGTCTTGTTAGCCCCCAACACTCTCAACAACTGGGGATGGGTATACCAACCCAGCACATATGTATTTTCTCCCTCAGTCCCTTCTTCATGTAAAAGCATCCTCAGGCTATTGACATTGCAGTGTCTGTGCATAGCAGGTGTTCAGTTAATAGCTGGGGGTTGAATAAACAAATGGATAGATACAACAGAAAAGATACAGAAGAACTAGATCATAAGAAAGCAATAATAATAATAATAATAACTAGCATTTATAAAACATTTGCCATGTGCAGACATTATGCATGGATTATTTTTGTCAGGTAGGAATTTTTATGACCCTGTTTACACCTGCAGAAACTGAAATGGATATGTTTTCCAGGGCTACATAGCTGGTGCGATAAGAGAGCCCACGCTCTTAACCTCATTCTACCAAATGCTCAGAAATGAGGAGAGTGAAATAAATAAAATAAATACTGAAAACCACTGATCCTGGGTCATCTGTAGCTTCCTAGCGTGGTTTTTTTCCCCGTTTTAAAAAAAGGAATTAATTGCTTCACCTCCCTCCTTCTAAAAGGCCAGGAATGTCGACTCTAAGATAATCCTTGAATCAAAATCAGAAATTCTAGAATCCTTGGATCCCGCAGAATGGTTGAAATATCCACAAGATCCACAGTCTTCTTGTCTCTGCTACATGATAGATTCACCATTGAATGTGCACATATATGATTATGCGTTTTAAATTGGTTGTTTATATGTAGACCTGACTGTAGTTGAAAATATGCGACGAATATTATTGGAAAGCATGAGATTAAAATGGATGGTAATTAGTTTTCAGCGTTCCTCTAAGGCACAAGTTTTCAAACTCAGAATCTCATGAATCTTTTGGGGAAAAGCCTTTAACACATTTGGGGCCTTTCTAATGAGTTGCTTTGCTCCTCAGTGTGATTACTGGTGTGATTACTGGTTTGCTCTGGGCCATAGATGAGGTACGGAACTTAGAGACACATCCCTCTGTAATTCGCTTGATATATTAGAGAAAAAACTTACAATAACACATTTTAAATGAATACTAATATTATCTTACAATGAGATAAGTCGCTGGCTACTTACCAATCTTTAAAAATCGTGCATCTGAATTTTTAAAAGAACCTATATTGGTTTCTCTTCCACGCGCGCTCACGGAATTAGGCTTAACCCCCTCGGCTATCTCCCAGCTGTGTTCATTGTGACCAAGCATATGCGGAACCAGGATCAGCACATTCATAATGGAGGTTCTGCCTCCCCTGACAAGACAGCTAAGTAGGTCATGATTTTATGCCAAAAGGAAATGGCCTTTTGGTGGCCAAAGGACTGTTTTTTATACTCCGTGGAAACCTGTTATGGTGATCTAGGATTAGCGTCATCACTGTCGGCTCTCATGCCAAGTTCGGCTCTGCCCACCATCTCCCAACCTGACCTTGCAGCCAGGAAACAGTGGTGGGATTTCTTTTTAAATATTTTAAAATTCAGGAAGGCATTTTATGCTACTACAGCTATTACCAGCTTTCAGGGTAAACACAGAAATTTAGCCTACTTCTTAGGGCATGCTTTTTGTAATACCTTATATATCTTTTTGAGGCAGAACCATGGAGATAATTCAGATAATTCATGTATTTATCCATTTAGTCACTTGCAGAGCACCTCCCCTAGATGAGTGACTGCGCTTGGTACAAAAGAGATTGCGGGAAAGTCAGAGCGAGGCAGGATTGGGGTTATCTGTTGCTCTTGTGCCTCTTATTTCTGCTCTAACAATTTATGATGGTATTTATAAAATAATTTAAACCAGGGGGGATTTTTAAAAAGCAGAAGCAATGATAAGACCTACAAAGTTGTCAGAAAGATATGTAAATCATTTTGGACTTAAAAGAATGTATCCCACTTTAAAAGCTTCCAGAAAATGTGATTCTGCCAGACAATCCATTTGCCACTCCCCCAATACAGTAACAGCGGACACCTTTTGAGATCTGTGGGCCAAGCTCTACAGCAATCACGGGTTGTCTTACTTAACCTTTTGGTGACCCACAACCACAGGACAGAGAGAGGCACGATGGTTATCACCTTTTTATGGATGAGGAAAGAGGCTTGGCCGGTCAGTAACTCCTCCAACGTTACACGATGAATAATGGTAGCACTAGAACGTGATTCCAGACAGGCTAGCTCAAAAATCTCCCTCTACACATTATCACTTCCCTTGTTATCTGTGGTCAAACCAAACAATGAATTATTATTATTGAGAAGCTTAATTCTCTAACCGGACAAAAAAAATAGTGTAGATCTGACTGTGTTTTCTGATTCATAAATTGTTGTCAGATAAAGAAGAGTATCTTTATTAGATCTGATGGTGCAGCCATAAAACCAGACAAGGACATTTATGGGTCTTGAATATTGGGGGCTCAGATGCCCACTCTCCTTTGACACTTTCCTTAATCCTCAATTTCACCCATGCTACATATTCTTCTTAATCCCCCTTCCCTCTCTGAAACCAACTAATTCTCCTTTCTCCTCTGATCTCCCACTGCACATTTCTGTATAGGTCTGTGACAGCCCTTACTCTCTATGAATGTTAGAGTTCAAGTGAATGCCCCCTCACTTGACTGTAAACTCTTTTAAGAGTCCTATCTACTGAGCACTGAACCTCCAATGCATGGCAGATAGTAGGTGCACAGTGTTTTTTTTTAATGAATGAATTAATAAAAGTTTCCACAAAATCAATAGCATCACTTTTTCACTTACCCTGAATGGAGAAGACATTCATAGGAGCTGAAAACAAAATTCTCCCTATTCTATTATAAGATAGAAGGAGCCAAACATCTTTGCATTCTATACCCACAGCAAACGTTAGGTACTCAATAAATATTTGTTGAGTAAATGAAAACCAACCATGAGAACTTTCCAATGAGCTTGCAAGGAGCCCTGTGGGATATGATAAATTTTCCAGCTGTCCTAGAAATTTACTTTGTCATTTGTAAAAGACGACTTACTGCTTTTGCTTTTGTGTAATCAAAGCTTCCTCATTCTATGAGCCTGGAGGTTGCATTTGAAATTGGTATTAATTTTGTTTTTCTTAGGCTCAGCTTTGTGTCCTGAGACTCCTAACAGATTCTCATTGGCTTTGGTCTCCATTGACATGTCCCATGTGTAGCAAGTGGAAAGTTGTCTATAAAATTTTGGAGGAGTCTCTTACCTTGCAAATGCTACACACCCTTTATACCTTACATAAGGTTACCAATCCCAGTCCTCTTTAGGAGGAAATTCACCATGTAGAAATAAAAATAAAAAGAGAAGCAGACTCAGCTTGAGACAGCATGGAGACTGATCAGCTTTTCAAATGTTGTACTTACTTTGTCTTTGAAGGAAGACAACCTTTGTAGAACAGAATCTCTCATTGCTGGTGTCTTTGGGAGGCTAAGGATTTCCTCTAGGGTCTCAAGCATGTTTGAAAATAAAAGGATAGAGGAATAATTAAACAAAAATAACTTCGAACAGACCAAAAGAAACACAAAAAAATAGTGATGGAGAAGGTAGAACTGGGATTGGATGAGATAGAGCCATATTCTACAGCTGTACCCCTGACTCACCCATCTTCATCCCCCCTAGATTTGCATCAACTACTGTCTGAAGGATCTATCAATGCCACACTTACTCAGCAGAATCAACCCAGCGCTATCCAGGAATCGAATTTGCTGAATGCACAGTTGGACGAGCGTTATGTGGCCAATAGAACTCTTTTTCTAGATGACCCACTTCAAAATTCAACAAATAAAATCTAGATATTGCTTGTGGATGACACGTAATCTCTTTTTCTAAGATTGCTTCTAGTCAGAGGTTAATCATTTTAGCAGAGAAATAAGATTAGCTGTCCTTTTAGTTGAGTCAGCTAAATTTACGTAAGGTCTTAGCATCAGAAGCCTTTATAGGGATGCTTTATCCATTGGCATATTAATTTCCCTCTTCTGTCCATGGACCTAAATATATATCCCATTATTACAAATCTGATTTCCATTCTCATAATTTTCTTTTTCTCTCTTGCCTCATTTATTTTTTCCCTAAAACTTGGAGCAAAACTGCTGAATTATCCAAAGGGCCCAATGGCTATCAAGTTGTTAAACGATTCTCCATTTGTTTCCACTCTTTAATTACTTTTTACTATCAAGACTGTCGCAGCCATCTTGCTAATAAGTTAATTATTCTGAAACAAAGACCAGTTTGGTTTTTTTGGAAACTTGGTACACACAATATTATCACAAAGTACTAGACTTGGGGTTAGTGAGTAAAGGAAAAAATGAGAATGGTTGCTTAAATGGCTCTGAATTTGGAAATGGCCTTAAAGCTAAAAAGAGAGAGGAAAAAAGAAATGAGTGTGGGATAACTAAGAACATAGGGTTTGTTCTTCCCAGAGCCAAAATAGCTTAGTTCTTAAGAGCACAGGCATTGTAGGAAGATAGACCTGAAATCATACCTAAGCCCTGATCTTCACCAGTTGTATGACCTTAAGTAAGTACTTACCTTTGCCAGCCAACTCGTTCCTTGGGAGAGTATCCCTAAGGTTGTTCTGGGGGTTGATTGAGATGTTTGCAAAGTGCATTGCCTGTTGCGTAGCATAGAGCTAGTGCTCAATAAATGGTAAGTACTGTCATGGACATGAGCTCAGCTGTCACGTTCCTATGTAAGCTGTCACTTACTACAGGCGCGTGTCCAGGGATTTCTGGTAGAGGAAGCAGCTACCAGATCCAAAAGCCCCAAGTGGGCTTCCAAATAACTTCAGGAAACAAGAAGGTACATCACCCAATCCCTTCTCAGAAGGCACATCCCAAGATCTTAAGGCAGAAGTTACCCTCGTTTTCTTCAAAGAAATGATGCTTTTCAACCCTTTCCACTGTTGTTCCCTCTCCTTGGAATGCCCTTCCCTTACTTTCTTCATTTTGCCTAGTCTCACTTGTTCAGAACTTGACTCCTGGATCTGGCTCCTCAACTCCCACACTGCCCACTTGCCCAGCTCCATTCCCCAGGACACCCCATGTGCACCCCCATCACAGCCCTTCCCACACGGAATTGTCATGATTTCCTTATCATATTCTCAACATAGACCTTGATCTCCACGAGGGCAGAGACTCTGCCATATTTGACTGAATTTAATTATTTCTCCAAAATCGCACTGACTTCATGTTCACGTCTCCAACAAGGGGAAACAATAACATGATTCTTCTAAGAGCTATTTTATGATCTGCAATGATTGTTGACTATTCCCATAAAATATGTTTCCGTAAATGTTAAGTGTTGTCCCAAAGAAATGTGTAAAGAGAAAGACAGCCTCTTAGTACTGGTAACATAGAACATGTGTATGAACTACAAACGGATTTGATTTAAAATTTTAACTTCTTTCCTACTTGTAAGCGATGTGTTTCATTGCAATGTCCTGCACTCTTATCAAAAGATGCATTTCTGTCTGCTTTTCACTGTCTAGGCTAACCTCTTCCATTCCACTTGGCCTCCTCCTGAGTCACCCACACAATTAGGAACTGATCACATTTGGCCATGGTAGTTAAAGTCAACACTGCTGGAGAGAAAATTTGAAAAAATAAAAGCATGAAGCCTCTCAACTAAGAAGAAAGGAAAGAAAGAAAAATAAGTAAATATAAGGAACCAGAATGAGTCTGATCTTCCCCAGGCCTGAATTAGCCCCTAGGCACACATCTGGAGCTCAGGCAGCACAGCGGTTTTTTCGGGCTCCCAGGGTACCACTTAGGGCTCGGCAGCAGGAGACACTTGAGCGCTGCAGAGAATGGAGCCTGTAATTAGAAAAGGTGCCAAGTGTCACATGAGGCTGAAATTTGACTTCTGAGACTCCTAACCAGCCTCTTTAGTTTGGAAGCTGTCTTGGCAGAAGTTTAAATCTCTATCCCACCACCTTGTAGCTTGATAAAACCTTAGCTTGCTGGAATGCTGGGAGGAGAGAGAAAGAAGAGCAAATAGGAAGGGGAAAGTATATTTTAATTCACTGAATTCTCTGGGTAATTCAGTTTGACACTATTTGCTATCTAGCTGCTGGGCTTGGAGCCTTCCAAGGTGCAGCAGAGAAAAACTAGCAGCTACACTATGAGTCTTGTCTACAATGAGTGTGTCTTGTCTATTTTCCATTGTATTCTTTTCATCTTTTTTTATCAAGTTTTTCTCAAGGTATTTTAGCCCTTACTGGCACCTTCGTAATTATAGAAAAGCTAACATGATTTATTCTTCCTTCCATGCATCTTCAGTGCCCAGCACATACCTGGCACGAAGTAGGTACTCGATAAATCTTAATTGAATTGGATTACATCATGTATGCAGGATAAGAGATTGGACAGGATCCATATCCATTCCAAGACATGTTCTAAAATTTTGCTTATTTGACAAAATCCATTCTATCAACCTATTTGCTGGGCTACAGATCTGTTTCTTAAGTTTTAAGGGAGAAACAACGTTTAGTAGCAGCATCTTAATAAAATATTAAATTCTTTTGGCATGTACTCAGTAGGGGTTTATTTCAGCTAATTCCATTCACTGTATATACCTTTTCTGCGCTTTCTGCAGCAAAGTCAATTGATTTAACACTTTTCCTGGCTTGAGCTATCATTGACTTATAACATTGTGTAAGTTTCAGGTGTATAATGTGGTAATTTGATACATGTATGTGTTGTGACATGCTTCCCACGATAAGGTTAGTTAACACATCCGTCACGTCACATAATTACAATGTGTGTATGTGTGTGTAGTGAGAATGTTTAAGATCTTCTCTCTTAGCAACTTTCATAAACAGTATTGTTAATTATGGTCACCATGCTGAATATTAGATCCCCCGAATATATTCATCTACTAACTGGAAGTTTGTACCCTTTGACAGACATCTCCCCATTTCCCCTGCCCCTCAGCCCCTTGCAACCACTATTCTCCTCTGTGTTTCTATGAGTTTGGCTTTTATTTTTTAGATGCCGCATGCAGCGACCTAATTTTAGAAAAGTGTCCCATCATAGTGCCCACAGATCAATGAGCAGGATCTTGGCCATTTGTTACTCATTCATGATTTGGACATTGGTCAGTCTGCTCTGGGTCTATCTGAGCCTGCAAAATTTAATAACTAACTACCGCAGCCCCAAGCCCTTCAGCTCAAAAATTGTTCCAGACCCAGTTCCCACCACTGACTTGGATTCTTGATTCTTGGGCCTCCTCTCTCATTGGGAACCCCCTGCGTGACTGAAGGCCGGGCCTCTCCCCTCTTATCATGAGGGATATGGACTTGTCCACCGTCCCCTGATAAGACAGCCAGAGCAAGGAGCTTTAGGAAAGTCGTCTGGAAAGCTGCCTGTTGGTCAGAGGCAGAGCTGAAGCCCTGACTGGGCTGTGGGGAGGAGTGGCTGAGCCAGGCCAGGCCCTAGGTCCTGGTCGATGGAGCTCTGGAGCAGAAGCAGAGTAGCTTCTCCGACACACCAGACCAGACATGGACCCGTATCAGAAATCTGCTCTCCAGCCCCAAAGAAGCTCCTAGAAGGAGGGTAGGTTGCTGAGGGAAGACTAAGTTGGGATGAAAAGAGACACAGAATCCAAGCTAGGTGACTTAAGGCAGGGCTGTTTGCAGAAAGACATTTTAGCTGAGAGGGAACACAAGCAGGGGGAGTGGGAGAGGAAGAAGCAGGCTGCTTGTTAAAGCTGCTGTGGAGGACCCAGCTGGAGTCAACAGTAGACGCAGAGGACTGTGGAGCAGTAGCCAGTTTCCCTGTGAAATTGGTAGCTTGAAGCTAAAGGCCCCCTAGGAGAGCTCTTTTAGGAGCTGGACAGTCATCTGCCTCATGCGGTCAACTTCGCCTGTCCTTGCTCCTTCCAATGCTCCTGGCCAGCCTGCAGAGAGGGAGGTCCTTCTGCCAACAGCTACAGCCATCTGGTAGGGTACACCCATCATTCAGACAAATAAAACCAGCAAGTATGGTCTAAAAATAGGGAATAGGATCAAGAATGTTTGAGTATTTTGTCTCTGGACCTAGCTTGGCTTGGCTTCTGCAGATTCTTAGAGGTCTGTCCTAAGAATCCTTCTAAAAGCCTTGATTTGTTCTGCAAGTGCCCAGCTAAGATTAAGTCGCCTGTGGAGTTGACAGCTGATCCTCACAGCCTTGGTGGGTGGCAGGATTTGCAGTTTGATGTAGACAGATGTGGATTCAGATCCTGGCTCTACCACCTGTGTGGCCTTGGACGAGTTATCTAATCTCTCTGAGTTTTTGAATCTGGGAATAATGATACCCCTTTAAGGTAACTGAATAATGGACATTAAGGAGGGCACATGATGTAATGAGCACTGGATATTATATAAGACTGATGAATCACTGAATTCTACCTCTGAAACTAATAATACACTAGATGTTAATTAATTGAATTTAAATTAAAAATTATACCCCTTGGCGGCCTGGGTGGCTCAGTCGTTAAGCATCTGCCTTCAGCTCAGGGCATGATCCCAGGGTCCTGGGATCGAGCCCCGCATTGGGCTCCCTGCTCTGCTGGCAGCCTGCTTCTTCCTCTCCCACTCCCCCTGCTTGTGTTCCCTCTCTTGCTGGCTGTCTCTCTCTCTGTCAAATAAATAAATAAAATCTTAAAAAAAATTATATCCCTTATATAATATTGATAATAATAATGATAAACACATATTTTAAAAATTCTAACAGTGAATGGCACATAGTAGGTGCTCAAAAAATAGTAACTATACCTGGTACTTTGTTGATTGGTTATTGAGTGCTGATGCATATTCTGAAAAATGATGCGTCAGCCAGCATAATGAGAGTAATCAAAATTCTTAGCCTCCTTTTCTAAGTCTCTATAGCAGGATACGTCAGTCATTATTACCTTAAGGTTTCAAGTTCAGGAAGAAACTTTTTCTTGAAACACTTCATATATATTGCAACAGTTTTCCCTGGAACCTCTGTATTGTGTAGCCTTACTCCCAGCAAAATTTTCCAGATGCTGTCTATGATCTGAATATCCAGTGAAATAAAGATTCTATACAAAAAGCTGAAAAGAATCTTTTACTCAGATATCCACAGCTTTCTACTGTTCTGTACTCATCACTTTGCATACCAATCATGCCTGTTTTTAGATCTATCTTCTCACGTTTCCCCCTTATTTCATTCTGTTAAGCAATGTGTTCTACACATCCCAGCTGAGCAGGGCCGTACCACAGGAATTCTGCTCATCAAAATGGGATGGATTCGGCTTTCTCAGACAGAATATTGTCTCTACCCATCCCCCCACCAAATCCATGGAGGTGCTTTTCTTTCAAATTTTGTAATTAATTATGAAGCTTTAGCAACACAATTCTGCAGACTAATATAAACTGTCATTACTCCGTCGCTGATAACTACAGATTTCACTCCAGTTACCAAGGGTCTTTAAATTATTACTATTTTAAGGCAATTTCCAATTTTTGTTGGAGAAAAACAAAGTCACTGTAAAGAGAATGCCAACCAATCAATCATGTAGAGAGAAGTCTCTAAACATATAAAAGAGAAAATTTGAAGGACCAGTTTTCTGCATGTTGGGGGATCTCCAGCAGCAAATGACAAAAGCCATTGGTGGAGAGCATGCTTAATTGAAATCCCTTGCGTGATACCAAGGAGGGGTAAATAATTCAGGAAGCCAGCTTAATGCTCCAAGAATGACATATATAAAACTGAGACAATATGAATAACAGAACCCATTTATTTCTTCCTCAAACTTAAGCAGAGAAAAAGTGGGAGATAGACCTACACTCAATGAAAGGTGCAATCTGGGAAGAGAAATTGAAATGGTGTTCTTCCTTCAAGTCCACTTAGAGACATTTTGTAAACCTAACATTCCTACCTAGCAGAGCAAGAAATGCAGAAAGCCCTGTCTCCATGGAGAAGATTTGGACTGCCGGTTGCAGGCTGAAAAGCAGAGCCCAAAGGAAACAAAACCAAAACCTCATGTCTGCCATTAAAAATGCACTTTCTCCTCACATGGCATTGCCTCCCCTCCCCCTACTACAATTTTCTTTCCTAACACAGGTATATTTTGTACGATTTTGAAAGCTGTTCCAACACTTGTTATTCAAATTACAACATGTGTTGTGAGTGAACTGGGCAATTTGATAAGCCTTTCATTTTGAAGCTACCAGTTGACCTCTCCAGGCCTCTGACATTAAATGACCTGAAACAGATTATGCAGACCATGTCCTCGATGAGCCCTTTCCCTCAGAACAAGAAAAGCGTTTTGTTAAGATTGCCAGACAGAGGGGCGCCTGGGTGGCTCAGTTGGTTAAGTGGCCACCTTCAGTTCAAGTCATGATCTCCGGGTCTTCGGATCAAGTTCTGTGATGGGGCTCCCTGTTGTTCACTGGGAAGCCTGCTTCCCCCTATCCCTCTGCCCCTCGCCCTGCTCATGCTCTCTCTCAAATAAATAAATAAATAAAATCTTAAAAAAAAAAAAAAAAAAGAGTGCCAGAGAGATAACAGTCACCAAAAAGATAAAGTTGCCCATCTAATCACAGAATTTCGGAGCTGGGAGCAACCTCAGATAGCAGGATTCCGTCTGCCCCATGAAGCTTGCTTCTGACCTGTGAGCTGTAAATGAACTTTCATCCCTAGAGCTTCCATCACGCTCTGCCCATGGTACCCCTGCAGCATCACCCCTTCTGCTATGCATTGCATTTTGAAGTTAACAGCCCAGGTTCTTGCAGTTCAAAACCTTTCAAAAAAGAAAAAAGAAAAATAATCACTTCTTGAGTTTCAGAAACACGGTTTGGAAACCCAAAAGCTGAGCATGCCTTGGTGAAGCCCAGGTTTCTCAGCTCTGGCACGACTGACACGCAGACTGGGTAATTCTCTGTTGTGAGGAGCTGTCCTGGGCACTGTAGGAGATTTCGCAGCCTCCCTGGCCAGGAGTGTCTCCCCTGCCTGTTGTGACAACAAGAAATGTCTCCCAACGTTGCCTAATGTTGGGGTGGGGGAAGGAGAGGGAGAGAGAATTTATTCTGGTTGAGAACTATTAATGTATATGGTTTATGCAAAAACAAATAAGTAAAATGTGATGATTTAAAAGTCAGTTCTCCTCTTACCATACACACAACCTCTGCAACACTGAATGCTACCATTTTGCAAAACTCTTAGCCAGGTAAGCGGCCAAGTGTTGTGATAGTGACTAATCACAGTGCTCTCCAAGGTCTGCGTGCCACGTTATCTGCTGAGGGAGTGGAGAGACGAGTCCCGCGCTAGTCCTGGAGTTGTACAAGTGGGATGTTACAGAAAACAAAGCCGTCTGGGTTCACTGTTGTGATCCTGATGCAGAAGTAAACGGGGTTCAGCAGCATCTGTGTAATCCAGAGCTGAGCTGGGTATGTGGGTGTCGCCTTCCTTCCTCATGGTCCACGTTCATTATCCAAACGCTTAGCCGTTGGAATCTACCCAGCCTGTAGTAGTTACTCAGCAAATACTTGTTGAATGTTTCATGAATGGTGCAGTTGGCTTTTGGCTTGGACAATCAGGTACTTTAGTCTGTGCTAGAAATAAACATAGCTTTGTTCAAATCAGTTAGAGGATAGAATATCGCCTAGAACATCTCAAAGTCTCTTGTACTCCTTATTCCACAATCCCCAAGTTAAAAAAAAAAAAAGTGTGTGTGTGATTGTGTGTCTGTGTGTATGTGTCTCCAAAGTACAGACGCAATCAAAGATCTGTAAGATATACTCCCTCAGACCTAGGTCGTTGCAGAGAGAGAGGATAAAAGAAGGACTGCAGTTTATGCCAGGCTCTGTGCTATGTGTTAAATATATACCATCTCCTTAGGCCTTGCAGCAGTCCTGTTGTGTAGGTGCTAAGAACAGGGGGATATAAGTTGCTCAAACCAGACAGCTGCTACAGGGGGAAGCAGAAATTCAAACCAAGCTCCAGTCGAGTTTCAAGCTGTCTGAGCCCAGTCTGAAGCCTCCCTGACTCACTTGTGTGCCAGGCTTTGGGTGCTTATTGAACGGAGAGCCTTGTCACCACTGCCCTGTATGTCCAACATTGCTGACAACCGAGCAGCCTCTTCAGCGTTAAAGGCTGGGCTTCATCATCCCCACCATGATGGAAATCTCTACAGAGACAGCACACAGGCCCAACCAGACCAGCCCTACAGAGGCTCTGGCTCCTTTTAGCATTTCTAGATCCAGATGCTGTGCTGCTTCCTCTTGCAGGGGGTATGGCTTCTCAGTGGCTGCCCCAGGGGCTAGACAGCGCAATCAAGAATTAGAGGGTACTTAACTCCTCAGAGGTAAAAACTTGGACCAGTGAAAAACAGGAAACCAGGAGCACCTGTGTGGCTCAGTAGGTTAAGTATCTGCCGTCAGGTCAGGTCATGAGCCCAGAGTCCCACTCAGCAGGGATTCTGCTTCTCCCTCCACTCCTTCCTCTCCCTCTGCTCTCTGCCCCTCCCCCTCCTCCTCCATTTCCCCCTCCCCTCCCCACACCATGCTTGCATGCTCTCTCTCAAATGAAAGGAAGGAAGGAAGGAAGGAAGGAAGGAAGGAAGGAAAGAAGGAAGGAAAGAAGGAAGGAAAGAAGGAAGGAAGGAAAAAAGGAAAAGAAAGAAAGAGAAAGAAAGAAAGAAAGAGAGAGAGAAAGAAAAAGAAAGAAAGAAAGAAAGAAAGAAAGAAAAAGAAAGAAAGGGAAAGAAAGAAAAGAAAGAAAGGGAGGGAAGGGAGGGAGGCAGGGAAGAAAGGAAGGGAGGGAGGGGAGGAAGAAAGAGGGAAAGGAAAGAAAGAAAAGAAAAAAAAGAGAAAAAAAACTGAAAGGAACCAACATATAAATACCTCTCCTGTTCCCCCTTCTGTCAGATTCTTCTGAGATGCAGAGGGTCCATTTAGCCTTTCTAGAGACCAGTCTGCCAGCTCCGTTTTCTTGTGAAGCTGTGGCCTTTCCAGGAATGTACTACCTTACATTTGTTTTCCCTTTTTCTTTGCCTTTCCTTTTTTCCTTACACTTACTGCCCTGGGATTGCACACACACCCACCCTCCAGTAAAATGTTAACCCCAAACTAAAACATAAATTTAAGCTCTTTTATTTATAAAATGACAATGCTGCCACCCATATCTCAAAAGTCCAAGAAAAAAGAAAATCAAAATCCCTCCTTAGTATGTTGCTCCTTCCTGATGATAGCTAATAAATATTTTGAAAGAAAAAACCAGCCATAGTATGCATGGATATAAGGAACAGTGCATCAAGATGGCACTAAATGTGCCTTCATGGTCTCCTTGTATCTGCCCTTGTATCAACCACCAGCTGCTTTTCTTATCTTGCTTTTAGATAAAAAGGGCTGTGTTAACACTCATTTGAGCAGAAGGGCTATATTTGTCTTACTGTGACGGTATCTGTAGGATGGAAAGTGTCAGTCATCCTGAATTCAAGTCCTAGCTCTGCTTACTAGCTGTTTGACTTGAGAAAGTCATAATATCTCTAAGTAGATATTTCCTCACCTGTAAAATAGAAAACTATCTGCCTCACCTTTCCCATGGGCTGTTGTGACATGGTAAAAGCACTTTGAAACACCATTCAGATGTGCTTTAACTATAAGAGGAGGTAAGGAAGTAACTTTCTAATTTAGGCTTCCAAAATTTCCCTCACTAAGAATGATGAAACGCTTCAGTAGGAGAATATAAAGGAGTAATCACTTAAATCCTCTTAAATGTCTTCAAGATAATAATTAAGATTAAAAGCTAAAGAATTGAGACTTCTGACCAAGATGGAATAATAGAGACTGGATTTTCCCTCCCACGTAAAACAAACAGACAAAAGAAAAAGAAAAAAAATATTTTAAAAAACAATTTTCAAGATACTTTACATCAAGCAATGAGGTGATTCCTAGAGAGGAAGGAAACAAAAGCAGTAAGCAGGGAGAGGGAGAAGTAGGCTCCCCGTTGAGCAGGGAGCCTGACGCGGGGCTCTATCCCAGGACCCTGGGATCATGACCTGAACCAAAGGCAGATACTTAGCTGACTGAACCACCCAGGCACCCCAATACCACATCTTCTTTATCCATTCATTTGTCAGTGGACATTTGGGTTTTGTCAGTGGACATCTGGATTCTTTCCATAATTTAGCTACTGTTGATAAGGCTACTATAAACATTGGAGTGCATGGACCCCTTCAAATCAGTATTTTTGTATCCTTCCAGTGAATACCTAGTAGTGCAATTCCTGGATCATAGGGTAATTCTATTTTTAACTTTTTGAGGAACCTCCATACTGTTCTCCAGAGTGGCTGTACCAGTGCACATTCCCATCAACAGTGTAAGAAGGTTCCTCTTTCTCCACATCCTGGCCAATACCTGTTGTTCCTATGTTGTCAATTTTAGCCATTCTGACTGGTGTGAGGTAATATCTCATCGTAGTTTTGATTTCTATTTCCCTGATGATGAGTGATGGTGAGCATCTTTTAGTATGTCTGTTAGCCAAGTGGATGGCTTTGGATAGTTTTTGGGAAAATGTCTATTCATGTCTTCTGCCCATTTCTTAATTGTATTATTTGTTTTTTGAGTGTTGAGTTTGATAAGTTCTTTATATATTTTAGATACTAATCCTTTATCATACATGTCATTTGCAAATATCATCTCCCATTCTGTAGGTTGCCTTTTAGTTTTGTTGATTGCTTCCCTTGCTGTGCAGAAGCTTTTTATTTTGATGAAGTCCCAATAGTTTATTTTTGCTTTTGTTTTCCTTGCCTCGAGAGACATATCTAGTAAGAAGTTGCTGCAGTTGATGTCAAAGAGGTTACAGCCTGTGTTGCCCTCTAGGATTTTGATGGTTTCCTGACTCACATTTAGGTCTTTCATCCATTTTGAATTTATTTTTGTATATGGTATAAGACAGTGGTCCAGTTTCATTCTTCTGTGTGTCTCTGTCCAGTTTTCCCAACACCATTTGTTGAAGAGGCTGTCTTTGTTCCATTAGATATTCTTTCTTACTTTGTTGAAGATTAATTGCCCATATAGTTGTTTTCATTTCTGGGTTTCTTATTCTGTTCCATTGACCTAGGTGTCTGTTTTTGTGCCAGTACCATACTGTCTTGATCACTACAGCTTTGTAATATAACTTGAAGTTCAGAACTGTGATGCCTCCAGCTTTGCTTTGCTTTTTCAAGATTGCTTTGGCTATTCAGGGTCTTTCACAGTTTGATACAAAGTTTAGGCTTGCTCTAGCTGTGAAAAATGCTGATATTTTGATAGGGATTACACTAAATGTGTAGATTGCTTTGGGTAATATAGACATTTAACAATATTTTCTCTTCTGATCCATGAGAATGGAATGTTTTTCCATTTCTTTGTGTCATCTTTAATTTCTTTCATCAGTGTTTTAGAGTTGTCAGAGTACAGGTCTTTTACTTCTTTGGTTAGGTTTATTCTTAGGTATCTTATGGCTTTTGATGCAATTATAAATGAGATCGATTTATTGATTTCTCTTTCTGCTGCTTCATTATTGGTGTATAGACATGCAACAGATTTCTGTGCGTTGATTTGTATTCTGCGACTTTAGTGAAATTGTGTATCAGTTCTAGCAATTTTTTGGTCAGCTCAACGAGTCTTAAAATCAACATCTGAAAGGATCAAGTTGTTTCCAAGTAACTAAACTGCATTCCAGAACAAAGCTCAAGAATATTTATAGGAATACAAAAATAACTAACACCCAACACAGTCAAAATGACGATGCTTGGCATCCAATAAAAACTACCAAACATGCAAAGAAACACCAGATGTTAGAATTAGCAAAGGACATTAAATGTTATAATTGTATTTCAGATATTCAAAGGCTTAAATAGAGACATAGATTTTTTTTAAAGACTCAAATCAAACATCTAGAGATGAAAACTATAATGTCTGAGCTGAAAGATACCCAGGATGAGATTAACAGTGTAGCCGTACAGCAGAATACTACTCAGCAATGAAAAGGGATGAATGATGGATAAAACATTGATGAATCTCAGAATAACTGGGCTGAGTGAAAGAGTCCAGACAAAAAAGATTGCATGCTGTATAAATCCTTTTATATGAAATTCTAGAGGATGCAAAATAATCTAGAGTTAGAAAGTGTAGGTCAATGATTAATTACCAGGTAAGGGAGCAGGTGGAAGGACTTCATTCCCAAGGGGCACAAAGACACTTTTGAGGGTGATAGTTATGTTCACTATTTTGATTTTTATGATGGTTTCACAGCTATGCAGACATGGATGTCAAAACTTAATAATTCGTACACTTTAAATATATACAGTTTATTATATGTTGATTATAATTCAGCAAAGCTTTAGTTTTTAAAAACTAAAGAGATGAGCATGTATTTTTTAAAAAACACTGCACAACTTGGGACATAGAGGACTTATAAATATAACCACATTTTTAATATTTAAATTTTTCTAAATTTTAAAGAATGGTGAAATGTTTAAGTCTATAATTTTTATTACATCTTAGTCTGTAGTGTCTACAGACTCCATCTATTGTATAGTATCTATAGTATCTAGTATAGTAACTAAAATTCGGTTTGGGGCTCTTTCTTTTTTCAACGTTGGGGGGTACGTTGGAAACCCCCCCCCATTGTTCAGAACTACGTATTTTCATGGTTCTTTTTAATTAAAAACAAAAACCCTAAGAGCCAGAAGGCACGAGGTAAATTTTAATACATTTTTCCAGAGCGTACTTTACAAATTAAGAAAATTCTACACATTTTTCTTAACCACATGTGAGTGATTGTACACTTACTCCCCAGTACCCTTCTCTGGTTGATATGTGGTCTAGGCTGAAAAACTCTCGGGGTCTGTTTAACACTCAAGGGGCTTTAATTCCTGTTGACCTGCTGTGTTAGAAATACAGTTGTGTGATGCATGCTCATTGTATTTGGGAATGAACTAATCTATGTCTTCTCTTGTTCCCAACTTGTCTGTCCTGATTGCGCCCAGTTTGATGCTGACCGAGACGAGGATGAGGTGTTCTATGACATCAGCGTGGCAGTTGACAGCAAGTTATTTCCAAACAAAGAAGCTGCAGCAGGTAAGTCACTGTGTCCTTTGGGCCACAGTCCGGCCTGACCACTGCCAAGTGTCTGGAGCGTCGTAGTAATATTGGAGCACAACAATCTGCTGTAAGGTTTTAAGGATGACACTGTCCTCAGAGCCTTATACTTCCTGATTTAAAAATGAAGGTACAAAACAAAATAGAAAAGAAGGACTCTCCATCTGGCCCTTATAGGTAATGCTTTTCCTGCAGTCATTGCACATGTAAATTAGCAGGCAGTCCCAACGTAACATAGGACCTATGTGACTATAATTGAAAAATATATAGTTACAGTTCCCCTAGGACTCCTTAACTCATACTTGCCTCTGCCGCACCCCCTTGGGAAAAGCCTCCCCTCTGTCAGATGGCTACTCCCATCCCAACCCACAGCTCCCATTTTGGCTCTGAGCCTTCTCTTCCTAAGCACTCACACCCCAGAAGTTTGACATTGTGATAGTGCGGGGCTATCACATTCCCCTCTGCAGGCAGTACTCACAGTTCTGCCCTTGGCCCTTTTCTCACTCTCTTTGGCTCTGACTCTGGTCAACTCATTGTCCCTCGTAGTCTCAATAATCAGTTCCATGTGGATGACTCTCAAATCTTTGTCCCAGTCCTGACATTTCTTCTCAATAATGGCCTCAGTGGGTAAAGACCAAAAAAGCTCTGAGCTGTAAAGAAAAAGGCTATACACTTAAAATGTTTAACCATATTTGATTTGAAGCACCCGAAGAGTAGTTTCAAAGAAAGGCAAGGACGTAGTCTTTCTGGGCAGCCCCGCAGAGCACAGATAACAATGTAAACGCACCTGCCTGGTTTTTCAGTGATAGTTACAATAAGATAGGCTACTGCAGGGAAAGGTGGAATAGTGAGAAGCATGTAAGATCATGTAAACCAGAGCGTTGCTGCTCTGGAAAATGCTATGACCCCCATGCCTTGTAAGTCAATCTTTTATTTAGAACATTTACTTAGACCTCTAACAACAAACATCTAATGGCTAGGTATCCTCAGTTTGCTAAGACGGTGGAGTGGAGGAGCTGATTTAAGCTGACCCTTGGGTTTTCTTTATTTTTTCAAATTTTAATTACTGTATAGTTAACATACAGTGTGATATTATTATCAGGTGTGCAGTGGAGGGATTCAACAATTCTGTACAGGACTCAGTGCTCATCATGATAAGTGGACTCTTAATCCCCTTCCCCTCTTTCACCCATCCCCCACCCGCCTCCCCACTGGTAACCATCAATTTGTTCTCTATGGTTGAGTCTACTTCTTGGTTTGTCTCTCTTTCTTTCCTTTGTTCATTGGTTTTGTTTCTTAAATTCCACATGTGAGTGAAATCGTATGGTATTTGTCTTTCTCTAACTGACTTATTTCACTTAGCATCATACCCTCTAGGTCCATCCATGTTGTTGCAAATGGCAAGATGTCATTCTTTTTTATGGCTGAATAATACTACAATGTACATATATACCACATCTTCTTTATCCATTCATCTGTCGATGGACATCTGGGCTGCTTCCGTAATTTGGCTCTTGTACATAATGCTGCAGTAAACATAGGGGTGCATATATCTTTTCAAATTAGTGGTTTTGTATTCTTTGGGTAAATACCCACTAGTGGAATTACTGGACGATATGGTAGTTCTCTTTTTAGTTTTTTGAGGACCCTCCATGCTGTTTTCCACGGTGGCTGCACCAGTTTGCATTCCCACCGACAATGTGAGGGTTCCTTTTTCTCCACGTCCTCTAAGCTGCCTTCTTTAGAACAGTCGACACTACACTTTGTGGCTCTCTATTGGCGTTTCTCCAAGGTGGCCTCATCCCACAGTGACGTGGCTGCACTGGCTTCTGTGCGCATCTGTAAACCGCCCGAGGGCAGGGGCTGCGTCCTCAGAGTACAGAGACCCTGCCCCATAGCAGAGGTTTCTGGGGACCTCATCTTTCCTCTCTGTACCTCCAAACTTCTGAACAGAGGAGTCTGCTCACAGCCTCAACTCCCACGAGCTCCCCTCCACGCCTCAGAACCCTGAAAACTGAGTCCTGTTCCAGCCTTAAAATAAGCCTGTTCTATCTATAACAGCCCTCCGTTGATGGAGTGAGCAAGGGAGGACTGTGGTAAATGGGAAATACACGATGCCTCCCCTACAGGAGGCAGCCACTTTGGAGCCCCGTGTTATTGTTGCCATTAAGGAATGGGCCAGTCATTGCTGGATCTCTGTCTCTCTTTCAAGAGAAAACAGAAGCCCTCATCTGTAGGTGAAATCTCCAGGCTTGTAAATGCTGCTGACTCACCCAGTTAAACGAGCCATGTCCGTGGCCCCTGCTCTGTGAATTGTCAGCCCCCAGGTTGTCCCTCTACTCTTCCTTTCTCTCTGGACCCCCTCTTTGCACAATCTCAGCCGCCCCACAGCTCCCATATCACCTCCCTGTGAATGGCTTTCCATTCTTCTTTTAAATTTTTAAAATTTATATATTTAAAATATATATTTAAGATGTGCATCATGATGATTACACGGAGGAATGACTACTACAGGTAAGCTAATTAATATATCTTCTCTTCACCTAGTCACCATTCTTCTGTGTGTAACAAGAGCACCCAAAATATATTCTCTTAGCAAATTTCCAGTACTTAATACAGGGTTATTACTACAGTCATCAGGCTGTACATTACGTCCCTAGACTTACTCATCCTATATAACTGCAACTTTGCCCCTTTGGCCAACATCTCCCATTTCCCCTGCCTGCATGCCTTGGTAACCATCGCTCTACTCTCTGCTTCAGTGTTTTGTTTTGTTTTGTTTTGTTTTTTAGATTCCACCTATCAGTGAGATCAGGCAGTTTTTCTCTATTAAGGGAGCCAGGCAAAAATGTCCCTATCCTCACGGCCCACACTAGTCGTCATTCCTCAAGGATACCTTGGGACAGTCCCTGTTCTTTATCCCCACTGCACTCGTCAGGGCTTTGTCATTCTCTCTGGGCCTTTTACCTCATCCCTGGCCTCTTACCCCATCCTTAGCCTCTCCCATCTGTTCTGAATCCTGTTGCTGCCATGGGGCTCCTCGTTCAATGCAGCTCTGCCCCCTCTGCCTTCCCAACAAAACAAAACAAAGCAAAACCTTCAGTGACTTCCCTGCAGGCTGAGAGCCAGTGTCCTTAGCATGACAGAAATACCCTTAGCTTTGCTGCGGGGTCCTCCTCCTGCCCCAGCACCGCCTTCCCCCACCCCCGACACCCCACCAGCTTCCTCCAGCTCCTTGAATGTCTCAAGCACCTTCGTGCCTCTGGCCATTTGCACAAGTTACTTAGTATCCCTGCCCCCGTGTGCATCCTCTCTACTCTCTTACCCCCTAGACCATCCTTCACCCGACCAGATCATATTTTGTATCTCAGTTTAAATGTGATTTTCCTCAGGAGGCGTTCTCAGCCCCCATCACAGACTAGATTAGACCCGGCACACTCCCCTGTACTTTTCCTTCAGGGTGTTTATCACAATTGTGATTATATAATCAGGTATAGGACTGCTTGTTAAAAATCTGTTTCCTTTATTAGAATGCAAGACTTTATGAGGATGGAGAGTGTGTGTGTGTTTGATACGTGGTATGAATCTCATAGGAGATACCACAGAAGCCCTTTTTCATCCAGCTAGTCACCTCAGCTGGACCACTCGTCTCAGTATGTGGACTCACAGCCTCTCCTCCTCCTCTCTTCTGCTCTCTTTGCCCTCTCTCTTTTCCTTCCTCCCTCTGGAGTAACTGGAAAATCACTCCTGCCCAGCTCACCCAGAAATGGTTCCAACACCAGATCCCTGGAGGAGCTCACCTTCTAATCCCAAATACTGTCCAGATATTTTTCCAAAGAAATGCAGTGCTCTTCAAAGGAATTCTAATGCAAACTGTTACTAACACTTTCCATGCTTGTTGGAATAAGAGCTGGGCTCTCGGTGCCTGACGCCTGAGGCACTTAGGAGGGATTGCATGTTTGTGGAGTGAATGGAGAAGATCGAGATTTGCAAAAGCAAAATGTACATATCCTTTTACTCGTTTTTCAGTCATGCAGCATGTATGTATCAAATGCATAGAATGTCTAAATTTTGTTCTTAAATTTAGAGATGAAATACAATGCCACCTAAAGCTGCTTACGGTTCAGCAGAAGAGACAGGACAAGGGAGAACCGCTCTCCTCAGACGGGGCAAACGATGTGTTAGAGGAACTTTAACTGCAGATGCCCTTCGCTACCCAGGAAGCTCTGCCTTGCAGGAGTGCCCCTCGACTTGGGACTCAAAGTGGGAGGGGGATCTTCCTAAAACTTCAGATTAAAGATCCACGAGGAGGAGAAAAGTCTGCAACATTGTCCCAGAAAGCGATATGCTTAGCCTTCCAGTACCTCTTAAGCCAATTTGTATCATCTTCCCACTTAAATTTAGGGAGACAGCCTGAAAATAATCGTTCCGAAGACCACTCGACATCTGAAACTGGTGACGCGGAGTGCTCCCTGGGGGATTCTATTTCAGCTCTGTACCTACAGAAAGAGTATTTTTAAATCTAAAAGAAATTGAGAAATTCAAAATGGGGGGAAGTGAAAGCCATACTATCACTTTTACAAAATGCCCTAATTTTGCTGTCCCTTTTGAGTAATGAGATCATTGCAGGTGTTTTATGTGTTAAATTGTTCAATGAAAGAAGGCAAAAATGTGTACATATATCTATATTTACCTCCTTCTTCTGTATGTCAAACTTAGACTATTATTAAAGGTCCCATTTTCAGCAAACCAAGCAACCAATGCTAAAAGAACATGAAAGCTATTCAATCACTATCTGAGCTGATAATGACATCCATTGTCTATTGCTTCCTATGATTTATTAGTACTGTTGCCAAGAGCAACAACATGTCAAGAAATTGCATCCCTTAATGATACAATAAAATTTCTGTTAAAAGCATTTTATTAGGAAAGCCAATCTCTTCTTTTCTGTAAGCACAAGTTTTTTTTTTAAAGAGATTTTTCCCCCCCTTAAACAAAGGTCTCTTCATTCTATCATTGCTGGAGGTAGTTTTCTAACAATCTTGTTTCAGTTTAAATATTAATGTGTAATAGCTGTTAACGAGGTTGTTTAAGAGCTCTTCAACATTTGTACTTTTTAAAAACAACTGACAGAACAGTTTCTAATTGAATAAAATAAGTAGGACACAGGAACTAAAAGCGGCTATATGTTTAATAACCCTTTGTGTTCAGAGCGCATTGCTCATTCCACATGAATCACTCCAAATACAGCTGAGATGAGGGTACCGCTTAATCCAAGTACCTATCACCACTTCTGCGAGTCAGTGGTGGGTAATATCCATATTATGAAAACAGTGAAAGCTAAAGAAAATTGGCATTACCTTTAATGATGCTCTCAATAGCAACCACCCCAAAAGGAGCATTGATTGTCCCAGACTGGAGTGGCACTCCTTGATTCCACTTCTGATTTTCCCATTTCCACAGCCACCTGGTGACACGTCTCATCACCAGCCATCCCCTGTTACTCATTTTCTCAGAATATGGGAGAGACAGCAACTCCTCCAAGTCCCGTCCCGTAGGGTACTGTAATGAACCATCTATTCATAAAGCTGTTTGGATCCCCCCTGCTTAGACTTTGGAGTAGGCAGGATATGTTGGGACCTATGAATTCTGTCTTTGATCTCACTCACTTTCTGTAGGACCTAGCCCAAGTTATTTTACTTCTGCAAAGCTTATTTTCTTCTTTTCTAAAATGAGGGGGTGGTATTCTATGAAATACTGGTCCTAAAACTTCCATGATCCTATAATGGAAGAATACATGTTTACTTCTGACATCTCGACTACCCCACAACACTTAAGTGCAAACTGATCCCAAAATGGGCTTCAAATCAATCAAATATTTTGGCCCTCAGATATACCTTATAAAATTTCGTATTTGAAAAATAGCAAAAATACAAAGATAGAAAAATTACGTATGATGCCATTACTTCATAAAATTATACATGATATCTAAGTTTCCTTATGACCCCTTTAGTCTCACTTTGTTAATAGCGTGTGGTTCATTGTCTTCCCCAGTCCTTTCTTTCTTCTTTTTTTTTAAAGATTTTATTTATTTATTTGATGGAGAGAGAAAGAGAGAGACAGCCAGTGAGAGAGGGAACACAAGCACGGGGAGTGGGAGAGGAAGAAGCAGGCTCCCAGCAGAGCAGGGAGCCCAATGCAGGGCTTGATCCCAGGATCCCAGAATCCCAGGATCCCAGGATCATGCCCCGGGCTGAAGACAAACACTTAACAACTGAGCCACAAAGGCGCCCCTTCCCAGTCCTTTCTGGCAACCACCTTATTAACAATGGGGTTGGTAAGGGCTGCTCTCTATGGCAACTCCACAGTTAGTTACTTTTCCAAAATTCTTTGATGGGTCAAGGATCTCCACTCTGAAACATTTTATCACCCTTTAAAAAAAAGTGTAAAGATACACAAAAACAAGGTTGTTACTGCTTAGTACTTAGACAACAGGTCAATGGGCTAGTCCTTAGTTAATTTGATAAACAGTAGGGGTAATGATGAGTAGAAAAAAACAAGAGAAGAGATGAGAAAAGACGGTGTGAGGATATACCTTAAATCTCTCTTTGGAAGAAAGTATGAGAGCAGCCTCTCTGGGAGAGGTCTATCTCTGAAAAGCATGTGAGATGCTTGACGTCTTTAATGTTCATTAAGCATTAGTCATCGTGTCTTCTGACCAAGAATTATCTGGCAAGGACAAGTCTACAATGAAATGCGGAGTGGTTCGTTTCTTCACAGGGCCATATAGCATTTTATGGGCAGCACTGAATTCTGTTTTTCTGGCTAGATAGGTGATATGTATTTCCCGGGAGGAAAGAGTCATTAAACAAGGATGATAAATCAGTTGTGCTCCAGGAGCCCCATTATGAAAATTACCGGTTTGAGTTTGAGCCTTGAGGATTAATGGGTAAGAAAATTAATGTAACCTGTAGTACCTGGGCGGGGGGCAGTTCTCTATTAATACTTTAAGTTAACCCAATGTTTCTCATCATCAGGGACTAAAGTGACCCAAAGGCTGGAGGAAAAACTTGTTTTCATGGAGTGAGCAAACTCAGCCCCACTTATTTCTGGAACTTCCTGCTCTTCTCCCACTCTGTACTGTGCTCATGGTGTTCCCTCAATCTCATTTACTACTGTACACCCCTAAGCCGCTACCCCTCCTGGACCATCCTTACTCACCCTCAAAGTTCGGGCTCATAGATTCATTCCTTGTGCTTAGCTCTTACCTCCGTCATCACTTCCACTTCTAGTCGGAATTAGTAGCTCTTTATTTTGGTTTCTGAACCTTGCTGTTGACAAATCAGTCTCTTCCACAGGGCGGTCTTCTTCTTAGGGCCGGAAACAGTGTCTAGAATATCTATGTTTTCTATCTGGGAGCCCAAACATGGTGCCCAGCAGAGGAGAAGAGTCTAAAAATGTTTGAGAATTTAACATAACCATAGAACAATATGGAAACCTAGTGGGAGAGGGTTTGCTTTAGAAACATACACAGACGGCCTTCACCGGGTAATCTTTTCTTTTCTAATCTTAGGTTCGAGTGACCTTGATCCTTCAATGATGTTGGACACTGGAGAGACCATTGATACAGGCTCTGATTATGAAGATCAGGTAATTAAAATCTAAAAAGATCTCTCTCTTTAAATGTTTCAATTTTAGCCTTTGTAAATGTTTTATGAAAATTAGAGTTATAAATCATTTTTGAGGTGCGTACAGATAACAGCATATTCCACGATAAATCATACTAGCCTACAGCTTTTATTCACTAACGTTGGCCCTTCAGCCCCCTCTTCCCCACAGTTCCAAAACAGCAATTAATTAAGGAAAGGTTTGTGGTTTAAGTTACATGAGAAGGAAATGAGGTTATGTGAGGTTCTCTTGCGCAAGAATTTGCCTGTGTCTCTCTATCCCTTTCCGATAATGAACTATCAGTATTTAGTGAGTACTAGCTACAGGTTCAGGGTTCTGCTTTGCTATTTCTAACCTTTGAAAAGACTAACGACCAATGACAACACAGCCAAGAAGTCAAATATATTTTCTATTTTAATAAAACCAGAGAAATTTATCTGGGTCATTTTCCTCTCAGCAGAAGAACTCTCCCTCCTGCTATATTTTAATAATCCAAAATAGTTGGCAAATGATCCAACTCTGTAATTAGGCTTTTTGTTTAAAAAGAGGGTAATGTCTGAAACTTCCTTCTACTGCTCATCAGTGCTCCTCTGCGATGGCTGAAAGCCGAGTGAACATGAGGGTTTTTTCCCCCCATCTTCAACTAATATATGTCACAAATAAAGCAGATGGATATAACCAGTGTCTGAATATAATGGCTAGCTATGCATTTCATATTCATATTCAGAAGCTATTTTCAAGGGGTGCCTGGGTGGCTCAATCAGTTAAGCGTCTGTCTTTGGCTCAGGTCATGATCCGGGGTCCTGGGATTGAGCCCCATGTAGGGCTCTGCACTCAGTGGGGGGAGTCTGCTTCTCCCTCTGCCCCTCCACCATGCTGATGCTCTCCCGCGTGCATGTGCTCTCTCTCTCAAATAAATAAAATCTTTAAAAAAAAAAAAGAAGTTATTTTCATAAGCATTAGATTCCTTCTTTCATATTCAAAAGCAAGGAGAAAATATTGACAAGTGATATAATAGGTACCGTGTATTTATAATATTTTTAGCATTTATTAACAGTTAATACATACTGAACATTGTGCCTGTTCCTTAGTTTTATGCTGTCACTAATTCGTTACAACATCTCTAGGAAATAGGAATTATTATTTTTATTTTATAGATAAGAAAATAAAGACTCACAGAGTAATTTGCCCACAGTTACAAAAATAGATTCACAGTAGGGAAGTGAACTTAGGGCACATTTCCTCACATGTACACCCTACTGCCTCCTAACTCAGCCTCCAATGACAGGGCGTTCAGTGATAGACTTGAGGAGTCTTTTCAGTTGCTACCTCCCAAGACCCTAGCAGAGGCAAATTCCAAACACCGCTATTGAAGGGGAGCTCATGATCCAAAACCACAAGCTGCATAAAGACATGAACGATGACCAGATATCCAGCTGATTAAAAAATACAAGTTTTCACGCCCCAAGAATTAGAGAGAACAGGAAAGTCTGAAAGAAATGTCAATATGGAAATACTTAAAATATTCAAGAAGATAGAAGGAAAATAAGCCATGAAACAAGTATAGAAAAGAATGGGAAGGAAGAGGCAAGAAAGAAAAGGAAAGATATAGAAATTCTAGGCACAAAAAATACTGTCATTGAAATAAAAATTCTGTTAACAGTTTGAATAGTAGACTAGACACAGCTGAAGACACTAAATGACAGAACTGAGGAAATTGCCTTAGAATAAACCAGAAAGCTAAACAGTTGTCAGATATAAGAAACAACTCAGGAGTCACTGAGGATAGATTGATTAGGCCGACATATTCAAAAAAGAGTTCCAGGAAAAAATAGGGGGATGGAGCAGAGGCTCCCTTTTATTTATTCTTTGATTTATTATTTTAACAGAGAATAGTTGAGACTTTTTGCAGAGATGAGAAACATCACAAGTCCCCAGATTACAGGAGCACATCCAGTTCTGAGCAGGATAAAAACAACAAAAACAAAACTCTTCACTTATTCTTTTTCTCATTTAGTCATTTAACAAATACTAATTGTGCCCCTACTGTATGCCAGGTACTGTGTAGGTACTTGAAATGTGTAACTATAAAAAATAGGCAAGAAGCTTACATTCTGGTAGAGTAGACAGATACTGAACAATCAACAAGATAAATTAGTAAATTCTCTAGATGTCAGAAGTGGTAAGTCCTATGAGAAAAGGAAAAGTAGACCAAGGTAAGGGGGTTAGGAATGCTGGGGTTGGGAACAGGTTATAATATTAAATAGGATGGCCTCCTCAAAGGGGAGCCATCTGGCAGAGAATGTAAAACATCAGAACACTGAAGACTAAAATAAAATATTAAAAGCCAAAAGGCATTACCTATAAAGGAACAGCAATTTTGGTGACAGCAGAGGAAATCAAGCAAGAGCTCACATTTACTGAGCACCCGTTATAAGGCGGACACTGTGTTTTATGAGTTACGTGCATTATTGCTAATCCTTACGAAAACCCAAAAAGGTAGCTCCATTTCTCCCCAATTTACTGCAAAGGACATTGAATCTCGTGGAAGTTAAGACACTTCCCAAGACCGCACAGCTAGTGAGCTGTGGAGTCAGGAAACAGACTTTGATCAGCCTGGCACCAAAATCTAGTTTCTCCTTTTTACCGTTCCCAATAAAGCCGTTATCCGGGTCGCTGGTGGTCTAGTGCCAATTCCAAGTAATCCTCTTTAGTTATCTTTCTTGACCTCTGCTGCAATTTATTTACCAAACTTTTACCTTAAAGGGTTGTGTGGTAAATACTTTAGGCTCTGTGAGCCATATGTCCTCTGTTGGGATTGTTGAGCAAAACCAGCCGTAACAATACGGAAACAGAGGAGTACAGCTGGGTCCCAGGAAAGCTTTATGTATTGATACTGAAACTTGAATTCCATATAATTCTCATGTGATTTATCTCAACTATTTAAAAATGTAAAACCCATTTAAGCCGAAAGGCTGTACCCAAACTGACAGCATAGTGGATTTGACCTGCAGGCTGTAGTTGGCTGATCCCAGCTGTAAACCACCCTCCAATTCTTGACGTTCTCCTCTCCCTTAGACTCTAACATTTCTAAATTATTTCTTCTACTCTAAATACTTCACATTTGTTGCCTCATTTTATCCTCAGGCAACTATAGGAGATAGATATCATTATAATATTATTGTTATATTTTGTTAACATATATTTTGCTTAAAGTATATTTTATTGTCATTTATTCTATTATTATTTATTCTATTATTATTGTTATTCCAATAAGGAGACTGAGGTACAGAGAAATTAAGCAGTTTATTCAAAGTTACACAACTGACAAGAGATAAAGACAGAATTCAAACACAGCCATCTGACTCCAGAGCCAGGATCAGCCAGGATAGCCTAGGCTCTGCTGTAGTAACAAATAATACTCAAAATCTGAGTGCTTTCCTTCCAGAGGTTCTTTTACATGCAACCTCCAAAGCGATCATGGCTGGGAAGGCAGAGTCTGAGGAAGATGGACCTGCTCTGAATTGCACGTTACCTCCTCCCACATTCGTTTGGCAACCCTGGCCCTCCCCACATGCGGGGAGGCTGGGAAATGGAGCTTGCTTATGCATCCAGGAATGGAGGGATGAGTTTGGTGAACACTGAGTCAGCCTCAGCCACATATCTCTTGCCCTACTCTGTGTTCACTCTCTTGACTCTCTTCCCACATATCGGTCCACTAGTTCTTGGTGTCCTTGCTGAGCTGCTCTCTGCTGCTCCCTTCTTCAAATGTGAGTGTTCCCCCAGCATCTGTGGCCCCTTCAATCCTCACTGAACATGTTCTCCTTTAAAAAGCTCAACCACAGCCATGATCCACTTCGCTCAGGGCTCCCAGGTGAGCTCCTGTTGCATATGTCTGCCTACTAAACAGTGCTGTTGGATTTCCCATGTGCATCTCAAACTCAGCACATCCAAAACCAAAATCACCATCTTCCCCCACAAAATCTGCTCGTCCTTCTGTTTTCCCTATTTCTGTTAATGATACCTCCAGCCTGCCAGCTGCCCAAGCCAGAGACAGGATGTCTTCATAGCCTCCTTCCTTTCTCTCCTCCCTACATCAGTTTGATCAAGAAGTCAGTCATTTCTCCTGTGCAGAAATCGCTCCTTCCCACTCTGGTGCCACTGCCATTGCCCTGGTTGGCACTCTCAGCCTTCGTCCCTGGGATCACAGAGCCTGTCTCCTCACCAGTCTCCCTGTCCCAGCCTCCTCACCCATCATAATCATCTTGTTGAAAAGCAAAGCCAGTCATGGCATTCTCCTTCTTAAAAACCCTTTTTGGCTCCTCATTGATGTCAGAATGAAACTGGAACCTCTTATCGTAGTACATGAGAACCTTTGAATCAGAATCTGACACCCTGCATCCCTCCCAAACTCATCCCTTGCCAATCACCGAAACATACTCAATGCTCCAGCTACACCAAGTCATTTTCAGTTCTCCCAAGTGGCTTGTGATTTGCACAGGCCTTTTCTTCTATACGGAAACTTCCACAACCCTATCATGCCTATCCCGGATAACCCCACTCATGTGCCATCAAGACCAAGCTTCATCTCAAGGAAGCCTTTATCTTGTTACATGTTCAGTTCACTTTCTCGAGGGGCCCTTGAGACCCTATTGTAATATTCTCTGGCATTGCAGGGGTTGTGTTTTGTTATAGTTGTCTTTAATGCCTGCCACACAGCCTGGTGTACAGTGTGTGGCCAATAAAAGTCCATTTTTAAAAGCCCATAAAATGACTTCAGTTCTTCTTCTTAATATGTAATTTTTGATAACTTGTTAACTCTTGCTCATTCTTTTGAGCCTGGTGATGATGATAACTCGATGATAACCTCACTTAGAAGTACTGTTGGGAGAGGGACACGGTGCAGGGGACCTTGTACAGAACAAATGCTCCATAAATGTAAACCCTTCTTTTCCAGCTTAGACTGAACTTTTCAGAAATCACTGCCTTTCTGTATCTGACAGAGGCCCCCACTTCCTCAGCTAAGGGAATGCTAATTGAGCACTTCTGGTTTTCAGTCTGGCATGTAGGAGCATAATCGTAACCAGTGTTTCTTAACAAGTAAAAAGCTGAACAAACTGAAAATTCAACAGTTCTTAGAGCTCTCAGAGACTTGTGAGGTCACAAGGCAAACCGCTGTACCAAAAATTGGAGAGACAGACAGGCGGAGTCAAAAAAATCACAAGAGTAGAAACCCACAAGCAAGAACCTCACCAGGAACCAGGGCCAGGGTAGGAAAACCTAAACTGTAATTGGCAAATTGCAGGAGGCTCAGTGTGGACAAGTGTGGGAGTTAAAAACTCCAGGGGGAGCCAGTCACAGAGGTCCCCACACTTTCATGAGTTTTACCTCCAGGAGCTCTACCAGGTCCTCAGAGTGAATATCAGAGAAAAATCATTTAGTGCTTCTGGCAAGAAGGAGGGGAAAAGGAACCATTTTGAAATACACCAGAGCCCTCTGTTCTTAACAAGACCTGCTCTCGGGAGAAACTATTTTATCAGAACCTAATTTTCTGGGATTTTATTAGAACCTACCCTACCTGGGAGAATGGAAATACCTAACTCCAGCACCCCTGCAAGCTATCCTGTCCCACCTAAAAGGGGGAAAACCTAAGGTACACTGCTGAGGTTCATTGTCCAGGGGCTCACCAAAAAACTGAGACCTAATCATAGGACTATATGTGTTTCATAGAATGTTTCCTTTGTCCCCTCACCTAACCACTACATTACTAAAAGTTAATTTACTGCAGTTTCTTTTACCTAGTACATCATGTCCACCTTTCAACAAAAAAATTACAAGGCATACTAAAAGACAAAAACACATTTGAAAAGCATTAAAACAAGCATAATAAATGGCAGGACTACTGGACTTATCAGAACAAGATTTTTTCTAAAAAAGACGATGAATGTGTTGAGGGCTTAAGTGGAAAAAGCAGGCAACATGCAAGAACAGATGACATGCAAGGTAATGTAAGCAGAGCGATGGAAATCCTAAGAAAGAAACAAAAAGAGATGCCAGAGATCAAAAACACTATAACAGAAATGAAAAATGCCTTTGATAGGCTCATTAGTAAACTGGACCTGGCTGAGGAAGAAAAAATACCTGAACTTGAGGATGACAACAAAAACTTCCAAAACTGAAAGGCAGAAAGAAGACAAAAAACAAAACAAAAACAAAAAACAGAACATTCAAGAACTATGAGACAATTACAAAAGATGACATATACAAATGCATTCAAACTGCAAAAGTAATCAAAGATAAAAAAAATCTTGAAAAAAGCATGAGAAAAAAATACACCTTACTTATAGAGAAGCAAAGAAAAAGAAGACATTCAGCTTCTCAAACAACTTGCAAGCAAGAAGAGAGCAGAGTGAAATACTTAGTGTGTAAGGGGAAAAAATTTTTAAACCTGGAATTCTGTAACCTATGCTGTAAATTATGCTTTAAAAGTGAAGGAGCAAAAGATTTTCTCAAACAAAAATTGAGAGAGTTTGTTGCCAATAGACCTGCCTTGCAAGAAATATTAAAAGAAGTTCTCTAATGAGAAGGGAAGTGATACAGATTAGAAATTGGTATCTACATAATAAAGGAAGGGAAACTATTAGAGAATGAATAAATGAAGGTAAAATGAAAACTTTTATTTTTCTTATTCTTAATTGATCTAACAGATAATAGTTTGTTCAAAATAATAATAGCAATGATGTATTCAATGATGCATGCTTATGTATAAGTGAAATGAATGACAGCAATGATACAAGGCATGGGAGGATGAATTGGGAATATTTTGTTATTATAAGCCGTTCTCACTGTCCACTTATTTGAAAATGGACTTGGATCCTTTTAAATGTATATTGCAAACTCTAGGGCAGCCACTTAAAAAAAGTTTAAAAAGAAGTATAATTGATATGCTAAGAAAGGAGAGAAAATAGAATCATTTAAAACGCCAATTAGATGATTTAAAGCTCAGTTAAAACCATGAAGGCAGAAAAGGTTTGGAAACCAAAAAGAGGAACAAAGAAAATGAACAATAAATAGAAAACAGTAACAAATATGCAGATATTAATCCAACTATATCAACAAACACTTTAAATGTCAGTGATCTAGGGGCATCTGGCTAGCTCAGTCGGAAGAACATGCAACTCTTGATCTTGGGGTCATGAGCTCAAGCCCCAAGTTGGGTGTAGAGATTACTAAAAAAATAAATGAACAAATAAACAAAAATGTCAGCAATTTAAATATACCAAGTAAAAGACAGGGATTTTCAGAGTGGATAAAAAAATAAGACCCAAATATATGTTGTCTACAAGAAACCTACTTTAAATATAAAGACACTTGTAAATTAATGTAAACAAATGGAGAGAGATATACTGTGCTACCGCTAACAAAAACAAAATAAGAGTAGCTATATTAATTTCAGACAGAGCAAATGTAAGAGCAAAGAAATTTATCAGGGATAAAAAGAGCATTACATAACAAGAAAGGAGTCAATATTCCAAGAAGACATAACAATCTTTAATGGATATGCACCAAACAACAGAGTGGGTCCAGGCTCACTGTCCACCCAACTCCTTGATCCCACCCCTTCCATCTCCCTAGGACCTTGTTCCATTAATGGGTATTGCTTCATCTTTCTCAAGGCTCTCATCCTCAAAGTATCTTTCTTTTTCTCTAACAACCCAACATCCCTATTTTGAAGAAAGGAGTGGTCAACAGCACCGAGTGTCATAGGAAGGCCAAGTGGGATACAGTCCTCTCCCCTTTTCTTCAACACCAAATTTGGTAAAAGCAAAGTCAGCTCCTATGCTCCATGACTTTACCTCCCAATCTATCCTTGTAAACCAGCTTCTGCCTACCCTGTTTCTCTAAGAGACTGTTAAAAATAATCTCATTACTGCCAAGTCAGGAAGACATTTACAATGTATGGAGTCTAACACACTGATGACACTTTCTGCTTTCTTAAAACTTTTGGATCCCTTGGCTTATGCCACCTCTATGGCCTCATTTCTTTGTCTCCTCCCCCCATTATGGTCTGTGATATGAGAGGAGCCTGGAGAGCGGGGTTTGTAGAGCAGGTTAGGTGTTTTGACTTTATTCTAAGAACAATGGGAAGCCTTGAAGAGTTGTCTTGTTTTGTTTATGGGAGGGGTATAGGGGGGGAGGGGTAGGACATAACATAATTACATTTATGTTTTTAAAAAAGATTGCTCTTGCTGCAATGTGAAGAACATATTGGAGGAAGGCAAGAATGGGTCTAGGGAGCTTCAGTGGTCCTGAAAAGAGATGATGAATGGTACCTTGCACCAGAGTGGTGGAGGAGATGGACAGAAAGGGATTTATTTAAGAGGTACTTATGAGGCAAAATCAACAGGACTTCGTGTTAAAATGGGTATGAGAGCCAACAGGGAGTGAACTTTGGAAAAAATACTTGGGTTTTTAACTTGTACAGCTGGGTAGATGGTAGTGGCATTCACTGAGAAAGAACACTAAGAAAACACCAGTTCTGAAAGGAAAGAGCATGAGTGTAATTTTAGATATGTGAGTTCAAAATGCCTTAAGGCATCCAAGTAGAGAATTCAAGTGAACAATTGAATATACAAATCTGGTGCTCAGAGGAAAGATCTGGGCTGGAAATAGATATTTGTGAGCTTCTGAATATAGGTAGAAAGTGAAGCTGCATATGGAGAGGCTACTTAAAGAGAACAGACTTGAGAAGAGAAGCGGATCTACCACTGAGCAATGAGGAAATTTAGAGACCAGGTAAGGGAAGATGGGGCAGGGAGAAGATGTAGAAGGAGCTCTTAGAGAGATAGGAGGAAAACCAGAAGAATGCAGTGTTCCAAAACCCAAACAAAACAGTATTTCAAGAAGCAGAGAGGGTCAGATGTTGAGGGAGAATGGAAAATGGCCATTGTATATAGAAACATGGAGAAAATTGTTGACCTTACAAAGTGCTGTTGGGGACGTTGTTTTTTGTTAGTTTGTAATGAAAGTCAATTGAGCATGTTAAAAACTCACAGGAAGGATCCACTCATTAGGGAGAAGGAGAATATACGAGACAGAGGAAGTTTCCTCTGAATGCAGGAAGATTGGGTTCTAGGGTCAGGTGTGTAATGTGGGAGTTAATGTGTTCCCGTCAGATGACTTGCAGAGGCAGATCCACCTGTTGAGAGCCTGAGATTTGAGGCAAGTAGAGGATTGACTTGTAGAATCCAGTGGAGAAAGAACTAAGGAAACACAGCAGGACTGGCAAGCAGTCAGGGAGTCCATTTGACGTTAGTGCCTAGAAATTTATTTTGACCGATCTATTCTTTTTCTTCTTTTTTTTTTTTTCCCATTCATTTAGCAAATGTTTATTGGGTACCGCGTGGGTGCCCAACACTCTCTAGACACTAATGATACAGAGTGCTGTGGAATTTCCATGGGGCACAGAGAAGGTGGGTAGTTCCCGTCACTCAGCGTTGGAGTTGTCCCAAGTATGTGCTGCAAACAGAGCAACAGCAGAGAGTAAGGGATGGTGGGCCCAGAACAGGAAGGAGAGTGGACCCAGGACAGGTAGGGCACAAAGTCCAGAAGAACTAGCAGTACCTTTGACTTCTTTAAAAATATAACTCGATGTCACAAATACGAGCTAACTCTTTATTAAATAGAATATTTTATCTTGCGATCCTGGCAATTCTACAAGGATTTCACATCCTCCTCCTTCTTCCTTGAGATCTTCTCTAATAATTGAACATTAATTTCTTGCCTGCCCCACTGAACACCCAGAGCACTTGAGGTTTGTACTCCTCAGTCTTAGCACTTGATTGTATTTAATCTTGTACTTCATTATACACTGTCTCCTATCAATCCTTGATTGTCTCCTACATGCATCCATTATTGAAAAAGAACATAGACCACGGAAACGGACAGACATGATTTAGAGCCCGTGTCACACGCATGAGTTCCAAGCTACTTAACCTCTTCAAGCCAGAGTTTCTTCAACCTATAAAAATGGACGTAAGTCTTTGCAGGCTATTTAGATTAAACAGGGGGCACCTGATAGCTTAGTTGGTTAGGGTCCAACTCTTGATTTCGGCTCATGTCATGATCTCTGGGTCATAGGATCAGTCCCTGTGTTGGGCTTCACTCTCTACTTGGGATTCTTTCCCTCTCCCTATCTGTCCCCCTCCCTCTCTGCTCCTCTCCCCACTCACACTCTCTCTCTCTCTAAAAGAAATAAAATCTTTTTAAAAAATGAGAATCTATGTGAAGGTACCTGGCACAGTGAGCCATCCTCTTCTTTCTTTCCTTCTCAGAAAGGAAGACCTTTAGATGTACTTCTTCGTGCCTACTAAACTGTGACAGGGACACCGTTAGAATCAAAATATACTTAATGAATAGAGCCATAATGCCGCATTGCCCAGCCAGAACAGATAACAGAGTTTACATGTGTGTGTTAACGGAATTTCCATAGCGATATTTACCTTCTAAATCAAGAAAAACTACATTTAGCCAAAGCATGTGTTGGGTTGTATTTGTAAGGCTGATTCAAACACTGCCATTCCCAAACCAGTATATTTGAGTGGCACGGCACTTATCATAATTTAGGCACTAATTAACTTGAAGCCGACATTCTGAGTCCTGTTCTAATGGGCAAACCAGGTTTTTGTGGTAAGTCCTACAAGGCCCAGCCAAAGCTGGAAAAATGGAATGGCTAGGTATACCTCTCAGCTCTGCAGTAAGCACTTGTTCTTGGTAGTGAAAACTGTTGGTGGCCCATTGAAATAATAAAAGCAGGAACATTGGAGAGGGACCAAGGTCAGGAAGTTGTAAATCTAGCTTTTCCCAAACACCGATACAAAAATACCTGCTGTGGGTTGAAGCTGCCAGCTCTCCCTGGCTGTCTTCATTGGCCATGGGGAGTTGGAGCTAATTGATTCTGTAAGAAGAAAGACTAGTCCCATTTGTAAATGTCATAAGTTAATCAGAATATATTTCCACTATTCTTGACTGCAGAGTCAGGGATGTCCTTCATATTTTCACTGTAGATATTAAATATTCAACAGCAGTATTATATCACTTAGGTTGCCAATTTGGGCCAGAGTTCCATATATTTCCACACTCTGAAGACGTGAAGTAAATGGCTCATCACTATGCACGTCTAGTGTGCCCCATCACAGGACTATAGGACAAATCTTTGCAGAAGGTAATGAGATCTGATAGAATTCCTCATTTCAAAGCAGTAGGATATACTCCAGAGGTAAAAACATATGAAAGACTGATCAGTAGAGACTGTTTGCTTTCCTCTTTTCAAAAACCTTATTATCCTTGTCAGACAGGTTTGGTAATTAATCTCACAAGCTCCTGTGACATCCTATTAACTGGAGTAATCTTGAATTTCTTGTCATTTTGAAGGCAAAATGAAAATATTTGTGATAACACAATAGTATCACTGCCTAATAAAGGGAAAGAAACAGAACTATGTGTGACCTGCTACCTGATTTGCCTCGGAGCCTCAAAAACAGGAAACTGTCGTTAATGGGAAACCAAATAAGCTTCTAGGATTATGATGTATTTACAGAAGTAAGGGTGGGGAGAGAGTGCAAAACGCTGAGAACCCAATCTAAAGGCAAACAGCGGCTTACACAGACCTCACAGTAAGTGGCAGGAGAGCGGTGTGACGAGGGTGCCCTTTGCCCTTTGGAGCTGGTTACCAAGGAGCAGCGTTACCATCACCCACCTGCTGATGATCTTCCTCTTTCTGGGGGTGTTGGGTCACAGTGTATATCCATATATCAATTTTCCTATGGAATCCCTGTTTTTATTAGGGATGGCGGCTGTGACTACGGCGAGTGAAGACCCCAGGCTTGGAGTCCTGACTGGGTCTGAGTTCTGGTTCTGCCATTTTGTGGCTTGGTGATGTTGGCACATCCACTTAATGCTCTGAGCCTCAGTTTCCAAATCTGTAAAATGAAGAAAATAATGTGAAGATTAAAGAGCGGATTTCTACCAAGGCATTCTGTCAAATGTAAAACACTATATACGCAGTTCTACAAACGTCATTATTTACTGTATGTTTCTCTTGTCCTCTTTTGAATGTAGATAGAAAACGTGTTAGGGAACAACAGTTTTACCACTTAGATTTTTAAAGGACCCCAAGAAAATAATAAAATAGTAAACACAAAAAATTTATTTGGGATTCCACTACCATCCTAAAAGTTTCGGGCAAACTTTCCTAACTTTGACCAGAACTTGTTCCTATTTTTAGCATAGCCCTTGTCCCATGGATTATGGCTTTTTGTATACGTGTCTTTCTTCTCTAATAAATTATACCCAGGGGCACGGACAATGTCTACTTTACTATAATTTCTTAATTCTTTGCATAACGCTTGACACAAAATAGGAGGGCAATTTCAACATATTTTCTCCATAAACAGAATGAAGAATTTCAAAGGGAAGTACAAGGAGGAAATCTGACATTCTCACACAGTGACCAGAGACCAGGGAATAAAACAAATATACATGGCGACAATGAAGACATTGTTTTAATTTATGTTTTTGAAGGAGGGTAGCTAGGATGTTGAGAGTTCCAAAAGCGATCATGTAAGATGTGGTTGAAGGATCTGGAAATATCTAAGGGGAGAAGTACATTCTCCTAAAAGCATGGTGACTGAGCAAGCTCTTGCTGGCCTGTTCAGGCCATGCTGGCTGGGGTCTGTGGTCTTGTTCACATCTCTGTTCCTGATGCCTTGCACCTGAGTGATGCTCAGTAATGAACTCTTCAGTGTAGAAATTCCGTTATCCATAAGGGACTAGGTCATTTTAGAAGAGGGAGTTAGAGAATTGAGTCCTAGAAATAGCAATGACAAAGGGGTGAGATTCAGATCAATGTATAAGGAATTTTCTAACTAGTATTAGGGTCCAGTTGAATATCTCATTGAAGATACTCAAATTCTGGATAGCCATTCCTCATGCATGTTTTTCAAAAATGATCTGTACTGGCATGGGGTGGGGGCATTCCATGCCTCCTAAGGTCCTTTGCATCTCTGAGTCTATTTGTATACAAACAACCCAGGGTATATGTGTGTGTGTGTGTGTGTGTGTGTGTGTGTGTGTGTGTAAAAACATCAACTCCCACTACCATCATCCCAGAAATATCTAAATATTGTCCCCACTAGTCTGCTCCGGGGCCTGAGGTCCCATCACCGGGGAGCTGAAGGGGGAGGGGAGGCTTGATACTGTGTCGCTAGAAGGTCTCAGTCAATTTTCCATCACAAACATATTTAATCAAATGTAACCAACTGCAGGTGAATAAAATTGTCATGATGTTAGAACATTGTTAATTGTTAATTCAGCTTTAAATTCAGACCAGTAAAAGTCGTGGTATTATCAAATATCAAAAACCATAGGCATGTTCTTTAAAAATGTAACCTTGGTAGGAGTAGAAACACATTAAGTCATTGTCAGTCACGGACCCTGAAGCATGAAGGAATTCCTCATCGTTAGCCAGGGGTGGTGTTTGTCCAGCGTTACGACCAGAGCTGCACAGTGGTTAAAACCGTAGGTTGAGGGGTCAGACAGCCTGGGTGGCAGTTCTGTTCCTGCCAGTGACTAATCGTGTGGCCTTGAACTTCTTTGTGCTAAAGTTTCCTCACTTGCAAAATAGCAGTTTTGTGAGGTCTAAGTGAGATAAAATAACAGTGCACTCAGAACAGTAATAATACCAAGTACCTACTCCAAATCAGACATAATACTAAGCATTATTCAGTTATCTTAACAACTCTACCTCGGGCCCCAAGTTTCAGTTGAGACAGAGCTATCAACTGGCTTGCCCCAGGTCACCCAGCTGGGGAGCGGCAGAGCTGTAACGCAGCTCCGCTCTGTCCAGTCCAAGCCCTGTGCTCCTGACCTCCTTAGCCTCCTTGCTGAAAATGTTGCTTTCCAGCCTTGCATCCGTGTGGGATTTTCAGGGTAAGAACCTGGAGGAAGAGTAATAATAATAACAATAATAATAATGATAATGATAATATTAGCTAAAATTTCTGGAGTGCTTTCTGTGTTTCAGGCACTATTCAAAACACTTCACATGCATTAAGCCTCACCACAACCCTACAAAGTTTTGTTATTATTCCCATTTTACAGATACAGAACTGAGGCCCAAAGAGGTTAAGTAACATGTCAAAAATTAAACCAGGCAGTCTGACATCACTGAGACTAAGTCTTAGCCACCACACTAAGGTGCTACTTTAGGATAGCCCTCGGTGGGGCAGGGGACTTGGGAAACCAGGAAACCATATCAGTTTCAAGATCCAGAGGAAGATAGGGTGTTGAGGTGAAAAAGAGACAAAGACAGTTGGAACCCATTTACCTTTTTGACGATTTTGCTAGAACTTCCCCCAACGTTGGGAGAGGGAATGGGCCCAGAGACGAACAGATGGGATGGACTTTTGAGGCACACACCATGTGCTAGGAGGTATGGGGCTTTCTGTTTGCTTGTCTTTAATTTAGAAGCTTGATGACTCAGGAAGAGCACACTTGGTTCTAAACAGTAAATGCAACAACACCCCTTTTAAAATCACTTGGCTTTTTAATTAATCTTGTTTGGGGGACACCAGCAGAGAACCCAACCTAAAACTTCCAGTTTTTTACTGTATATTCATAACCTTGAAGAAAATTCAGAGTTGGCAGCTTTTATTAAGTGCCTGCCCTGTGCCAAGAGCTCTCATGATCGGTTTAATCCTCACCTCTACCCTAGGAGGAAAGTATCATTATCCCCAAGGTCACAAAACTAATAACGTCTTCACTCCAAGTTCATCTCTTCCCTGTAAGCCATGCTGCTGCCCCAGAATCTGTAATAATGACCCAGCAACCATCTCCCTGTAAACAAACAAAATAACAAAAAAATACAAACAAGAAAACTAGCTTGTATTTTATCCCAGTATTTGAAATCATATAATTGGCTTATAAAATGAGCAAGCCACAGAAGCAGATGTCTGAGCTTGTAAGAAGTGTCAAGTCTGTGATTGCTTCTCTTTCGATGCATAATAATCTTTCATTTCTTTGTCATTTACTTAAATTTAATAACTTCTCATTTATAGAAGCGAAACTAAATGCTCTGGAAATTTTAGAAAATACGATAAGATAAAGAAGAAAGTTAACATTAACATTTTAGATTATTTTATTGATTAATAGATATGCAGATATATAATAAAGTCATAATCAATTTTTTTCATTTAATATTATAGAATTCCCATGTCCTCAAATAATTTTTATAAACACTTCCTTAATGACAGTATAAAATATAATTTTACAGATATACTTTATTTATTTTCATCATTCCCTTACTCCAGGGCATTTATTTTTCATCTTTTTACGGTTATAAATAATGCTGCCCTGGCATGTCATTGCACATCAACCTTACCCATATCTCTGATTATTACCTAGGAAAGATTCCTAATGAGATTATTAGCCCACAGGTTATAAAAGATAGTATTGCAATATTTCTACTTCTTTCTAATAAGATATACTTCAGTGATAAGCAAGGATTCTTGACGAGACAAAAGGATTCTAAAAAAGATTTTTATATACAGCTGTTCTTCTAAATTATTTGAAATAAGAGCTGTCAAATTGGGTCCAATTTAGTCCTACATGACTCTGGATACAGAACGTACATTAGGTGCTAAAAATATCTGCAGTCCATTGATCAATAAGGTAGTAGTCCGTAATACCAGTCACCCAGGGGGGCAGGCTTGGTTAAGGCTCTAGGACGTGCGGCAGAATCCGTTGTCATTTTTTTCCTTGGAACTAGCTAAATCCGCAGTCAGTCCTTTATTTCAACAAGCAGTTAACCGACTTTCCTTGGGCCCAGCTGTGTGCCGGTGTCTTCTTCCTTTCTCTAGAAACAATATCATTCAAAACATTCAAGAGTTCTTGCAATTTCCAAACACACAGGCTCTCTTAAATACTTACAGCTAGTTCCCAGAACATCTCCATTAATTTCCTTATGTTTCATTTGACCTCCCTGTTATCTGTAGAGGAAAACGTGTTTTTACAGGAACAAAAGAAATTTGTAGAAGCAAAACTAGGAAAGAAAAGTAAATCGATTCTTATAAAATACATCAGACAGACTAGAAGCCATAGAGAATGATACAACAAACACCATGGATCCACTTCCCAGCTTAAGAAATAAAACACTGCAAATAATTGAAGCCCTCTGTGTACCACCTCTCCAATCCCATTCCCCTGGCCCTCCCCAGAGGTGTCCGCTACTCTGCATTCAGTGTTTATCAATCCAACGTCTTTCTTTATGTTTCTGCTCCATGTGCAGCTATGTCCCTAGAATGTAGGTTCTTGGGAAAGCAGGCGCTCTGTTCGCTGCTCTATCGCGAGCACCTAGAACAGCATCTGGCACGTGGTAGGTGGTCAATAAGTATTTATTGTGTGTAGTATAGACAATGCATTCCTAAGCAATGTAGGAGTTTTTCATGTTTTTAACCCCCAATAAATTGTCCTATATCGTATGTATCCTTCTTACTTTGTGCTGGTAAACCCTGCTTCATTTTTTTTTACTGCTTCTAATAATCAACATTTAGGTTCCTTCCGATTTTTAACATTGTAAATTCCGTACAGGAACATCAGGGAACTACCCCCTTTTCCATTATGTAGGGTTTCTCTATAACAAATAGCGGGGGAGAAAGTGGACAGAGTCTGGCCCTTGGCTCTGCTAAATCTCTTCCTCTTTTAAATCTCTACTAGGGTGAATGGGAAGTTGAGAAATCAGCTCAGCCCTCTGGCCATCAGCTTCTTCACAAGTGAAATGAGGCCAGCTGACCAGCCAGTCTTTCAATGGGTTTGGGAATCTTCAACTTAATTACACCTTTCCAAATTGCTCTCGCTGAACTGATCCTAAATATTTAAATGTAATAATAATATACCAAAGGTAATTGGATTTATGCAGTTCTATCACTTCATCCAATTCTATAACTTTATGCAGTTCTATCAGTAAAAACATGTATAAGTACAGTCATACTATATTTGAAATATGTGTCAACTCTAAATTAGAAACATTTAGAACACTTTTAGCATCAGTGGTACAGTAGTTAGGTATACACTGCCTCCATGTAACACTTATGTGTTTTTCTAAATCAGTTTGCTTCTACCTCCCTATCCTTGTAGGCAATGGAAGTTCCATTCTCAGTTATGGTATGGAAAGCCCCTTCTTCCTCTCCTTTGGAGTCTTAGTAGAGTCTGGAAAAACTTCCCGGCCCAAAAAGTTTGAGGAAGTGGTTTCTGCTCTTCAGTTATTTATGGTCACCATGAGGTTTGTATTGCTTGAGCCTTTGTGATCCACTCAAAAGTGGGCTGCTCCACTCACAGCATCCATGCTGTTAGGGCCAGCTGGACCACAGGGGCCATTGAGACCCCAGCCATTCACCTACCAAACTCTCCCACAGGCCTTGTCATTTTCTAGGACTATTGGCATGAGAGCGGGGCTCAGGTCTCGTCCATCCATACACTACTAACCCCCTCTTTGTGCTGGGGTAGTCTCACTGTCCCGTCTGGGGAAAGCAGTATTGGTCTACTCTTCTCTCTTCAGATCTCACACCAATCACATCGTCTCTTGGGCAGCATTACTCCATCTGTCCTAAGAAGCTATGCGTTTGCATTCCGTGTGTGTGTGTGTGTGTGTGTGTGTGTGTGTAAAATGAACCAACAGCAGAAAATAAGATGTGGTTACTTTTTCATCACATATCCGGCTAGCTTTATTTCTAGAGATTTTAATCATTTTTATTTTTATCAGCTTTTATTTACTCTGAAGATGATTGCATTCAAATAATGTATTTAAATTCTGAAGACCAGACAGTAGCTCTCTTGTCGACTTTATGTTTTCCAAAGGGAGTTAATAGATTTGCTAAAACCAGAAATTAATATTTATCACCAAGAAAAAAAAATCATTGTCAGGCAAAGTCAAGTTGAATGGAGAGCAGCTGTACCTGCAGCTGAACTGATCCTAAATATTTAACTGATTTATATCAGTTTTAACTGATTCGGTCTGGCACACAAGTAATTGGACAACAGTAATTTTACACATGTGCTTGAGTAGGTCTAGGCTACCATTTAAATGGAGACCTTCTTTCTCGAGCTTTTTTTTTTCTTTTGTGGAGTTTAATTTACAGACCACAATCTTTACCAAGAGTTAAGATCTCAAGTTTCATCTCCTCGCTGAACGAAGATCTTTTTTTTTTAATGTTTTTTTTTTATTATATTATGTTAGTCACCATACAGTACATCCCTGGTTTTTGATGTAAAGTTCGATGATTCATTAGTTGCATATAACACCCAGCGCACCATGCAATACGTGCCGTCCTTACTACCCATCACCAGCCTATCCCATTCCCCCACCTCCCCTCCCCTCTGAAACCCTCAGTTTGTTTCTCAGAGTCCATAGTCTCTCATGCTTCATTCCCCCTGCCAAACGAAGATCTTGAACAAGTTGGTTAATCATGTCCTTTCTTTGGCTCTATGGTAGAAGGCTTTTTCCACTGCCCAAGCAAGGATGACCAACTCCCTCTTGCTGAGCTCTCAGTATGAGTCAGGCATTAAGTGTTGCACATCCTGTATCCATACCAAAGCCCTATCTGGTCAGCATTATTAAGCCCATTTTATAGATAAGGAAACTGAGACTGAGTGTTACATGACTTGGCCAAATAAAACACCTAGTGTGTTGCTGAAGTAGGACTTGTACCAAGTCTCTTTGATCTAAAACCAGGGCTCTAAATCTGGTAGCCATTGCCCTTGCTTGCCATTAGAATCACCTGGTGAGTTGGTAAACCTGCCCCACCCCCCAAAGATTCTGATGTTTTTGTCTGGGAGAGAAACCTGGGCAAAACTATGCTTTAAAAACTCTCCAGGTGATTCTGAATTGCAGCAGAGCCTCTGCCCCCAGTTACAAAGGCTGATGGCCGAAAGGACTCAAGGGCACAGAACTAGGAGAGCAGATCAAAGGCGCCAGCAGCAGTGGTTTCCAAGATGCAAGAAAATAGGATCCTTTCAAGTTTGTTTAAATGTGAAAAAGATGTGCCAATTCATGAAGGTGACCCGAAATCAGAGTAAGTATAACGGAGGTGCCTGGGACTTTGCCAGTTCCAGACAGACTTTGCCCGCAGTGGCAGGATTTGTCTGGCAGAGAAATGCGCCAGGGGAAGACCCTAACTCAGCAAATAATTCAAGTCAGCAAATGAGGAAGGAAGTGTGAGATTTCACAGTTTTTAGAGAACAGTCAAGAGAAGACTCTAGCCTCTGATCTTGCAGGAACCTGGGAGTCAACCCCACCCCACCTCCAGCGATCCCCTCTGAGCAGGGAGAGGTGTCATTCGGCATCTGCTCGAATAGAGACTCCTGAAGAGGTTAAAAGACTGTCCTGTGCCAGAGAGGAGAGAGCCACCTTGACCTGGCTGCATTTCTCCCTCTCCAAACTTGACCTGGGGCTGAGAGAGTGAGGAGGAGTTGGCCGGGCAGGGGGAGTGTGTGTCAGAAAGGGAGAACACAGGAGCACCTGGGTGACTCAATTGGTTAAGCATCTGCCTTCAGCTCAGGTCATGATCCCAGGGTCCTGGGATTGAGCCCTGCATCGGGCTCCCTGCTCAGTGGGAAGCCTGCTTCTCCCTCTCCCTCTCTCCCTGCTTGTGTTCCCTCTCTCACTGTCTCTCTCTGTCTGTCAAATAAATAAATAAAATCTTAAAAAAAAAAAAAAAGAGGTGAGGCGAACACAGACAAAGACACAGACATGAAAGCACAGGTGTGGCCATAGTTCCAAGTAGGGTGACCAGCTGTCCCGGCTTGCCTGCAACTGTTCTGATCTTAAAGGCCAGAGACCCAAATGCTGGGAAGCCCCTGGGTTCTGGGCAAACAGAAATGGATGGTTGGCCACCTTAGTCCCAAAAAACCATGAGGAATGGGGAAGCAGTGGCATACAGGGCATCAGTGGAGCCGAAAGCCTGGTTTTTCCACCTGCCCTGGGCAGCATTTTCTGAAGGCCAAAAAACTCCCTCTGTGTGGGCCTGTTTGAGCCTCTTTCCAGTGTCTGAGGTCCGATGTCTTCCTCTCTGTGTATTCCTTTCTTTTTCTGGAGCACATCCTGGAGTAGCTTCCTAAAAAATAATCAGCAGAAGGTAAGTTTTTTTAAGTCTCCCATTACTGAACGGTGTGATTCTTTCCTCAGCATTTTCTGATTGGCTACCCAAGTATTTACCTGAGAGCAGCAATCAATTTTCCTCAAAATGTGGAAGGCACTGCGCTAGAGCATACTGTCTTCTACCTTGCCATGTTGCAGTCCGCTGTTACTCTGATTTTCCATCCTCTATTATTGTAACTTGTCCTCTCCCCAAAACTCACCTCCCTAGAAATTTTTAAAGATCCTCTATTTATTCCTCGTTTTCTGAAGTTTCACTGTGATGTGCCTTGGTGTGAATCTTGGTTTCCTTCCCGGGGCTGGGCATTTGGTGTGACCTTCCAATGTGGAGACTCAGGCCCTTCAACCCTGGGACATTTCCTAGTATTTTTTTTCTTTGCTTATTTTCTAACCTCTGCTATTTCTATTCCTGCTTTTTAGATTCAGCTGTTAGACTTCCTAAATTGATCTCATTCTTTTTTCCCATTTTCTGCCTCTTAGCTTTTCTACTATATTCTGCTTTCTGGGAAATTCCTTAACTTCACCTTCCTACTGTTCTACTGATTGATTTTGGCCATCATATTTCTAATTTTCAAGAGCCTTTTCTTTTTCTCTAACTGTTCCCTTCTCACGCCACATTTTTTTTTTTTACTTTTATGGTTGTAATTTCATCTCATACCATTCTATACCATTTAGATTGGTTTCTAAATTTTCTTTGTTTCCTACATTATTTTTATTTCCTGTGGATGTATATGTTTGTTTGTACCTCTTTCTTTCATCTTTAAAGCTTTCCTCCTAAGTTTTGAGATCCATGGGCATCTAATTCTATTAAGAATGAGGCAAGCCGGGGCGCCCAGGTGGCTTAGTCAGTTGAGCATCCAACTTTTGATTTTGGCTCAGGTCATGATGTCAGGGTCATGAGATTGAGCCCAGCGTGGGGCTCCGCACTCCACAGGGAGTCTGCTTGAGATTCTCTCTCTCTCTCCCTCTGCCCCTTCCCTCCCACCCCGCCCCAGCGTGCACTCTCTCTCTCTAAAATAAATAATCAATCTAAAAAAAAAAATGAGGCAGGCCAGCATGATTAGACAGTGTATTAGTTTCCTCTTGCTACTGTAAAAAATTCCTACAAACTTAGTGACTTAACACAAACTTACCATCTTACAGAAGTTCTAAAGTCAAGATACCAGCAGGGCTGCCTTCCTTCTAGAGGCTCTAGTGGAAGATCTGTTTCCTTGCCTTTTCTAGTTTCTAGAAGCTGCCCACATTCCTTAGCTTGTAGACCCTTCATCCATCTTCAAGGCCAGCAGCTAGCCTCTTCCAGCCAATCCATTCCTCTGTGTCCTCCCTCTCTCTGATTACTGCTTCTTTCTCATGCCTCCCATTCTGACTCTGACCTCCTAACTCTCTCTTTAAGAATTCTTGTGATTACAATGCCCCACACCCACCCTGACCATCGGGAAAATCTGCCTATCTCACGACCTCTAACTTAATCAGCTCTGCAAACTTCCTTTTGCCATAGGTAACATGCTCACCAATTCTGAGGATTAGGATGTGGATTTATTTGGGGCAGGGGGTTGGAGCATTATTCAGCCTACTCTAGGCAGGGACTGGGCATTTCCCTGTGGACCTCCAATGCCAGAATATGGAAATTTTGCTATCGTTTCCAAACAAGTAACTTCTGGTATCTTGCCAAGGAACAGGATCCTGGCTGTTAGTTAACTCACTGAGAGTGGATTTAGCAGTCCATATGTCCCGTCTCATTTTCAGCCTCTGGGCTCCTTTCTGGGTCCCAGGACCCAGATCCTTTGTCTGGAACTTTTATCCTGTCTCCTTTCTCTAAAGAACCCAAGTAATCTTATTAAAACTGCTCTAATTTTATCCCTCTCCTTTAAAACCTCTTTATGCTTCTCACTGTTCTCAAGACTAATTTCACCTTTCATGGATTACAAGTTCATAAATGGTTAGGCTTCTGCTTGCTTCTCTAGCCTGTAAAAGTTCTCTAAGTATCCTGTACTTCCCCTATCATGGCAAGTTTGAGAGTCTGCCATTGCCTGTTGACTTCTCTGAGGGCCCCACCCCCACCCCAGTAGCCTGGAAGAGCCACAAAGACACCAAAACTGTCCCCATTCATTCATTTGACCCAACAGCTCTCAAACTTTAAGGACACGGAGAAACATCTGGAGCACCAGCTAAAACACAGTTCCTGTGCCCCACTCCTGCAGTTTCCGATTGAGGTAAAGTCTGAGAATGTGCATCTCTTACAAGTGTCCGAGTGATGCCGATGCTTCTGGTCCAGGGACCACACTTCTAACTACAGATTAAAAGCCTACCTGTGGAGCATTGTCTTGTTCACCTCTGCATCCCCACAAGCTAACAGAGTATTTGGCATATGGTAGGGTCTTAATAAGTGGTAGCTATCATTATTACCATTACTGATAGAAACAGTTGGAAAAGGAAATTTGTCTTGAGTTTCTTGAACTAGGGAATAATTAATTAAATATCTGTGACTTCTGGATCATTAAAATACACTTTATACTCTTTTAAAGAAATAGAACTTGCAATCTTTCATCTGGTACAGTGCAGGTACCAAGAGGAAACGCTGACATCCAGAGAAATCTGTGAAGGCTCTAAATATTATGTTCTTACAATAAGCAGAGTGATCACTTTAGGCTTAAGGTACATCTCGTATCTCAGAAATATGACAGAATTCTAGACCTTGCCCAAGAATACAGATTTCATTAATAAAAGAGTCATTAAGACAAAAATGAAAACATTTTCAAACATAGTGACTGTGTCCGATGAATGCTAATAAACTGATTAACACCTTATAGAATGAAAAAAAGAAAAGACCTTATAAAATGGGTCACTGTACACACAAAATAAGCAAAGGTGTAGAGAAGAGATTATGTCATTGCTAGCTACATTGCAAAAGAGGAATCCAGTGAGGAGCATTCAAAATAATAGTAAATGTCACAAGAAATAGACAAAGCAATTCAAAGGAAGAATGGATATTTACATATATAGACCCACTCCATACTTTCAACAGGGATTTTTTGCCAAACTCAGTTTAAGATTAGAATTTGTTTTCTCACATGCATTGGCCCCAGTAAAAAGGAAAGAAACATAATAGCCATTGTTGTTTGGAAATTAAATTACCTATCTTAAAATTGCTCTGCATTTCAGCTTGGTTTAACATGATCCAGAGAAGACATCAAAATGTTCTAGGAATATTATTTGAAGAATAGAAAGTTTTCTTTATAGGAGGACAAACAGTAGTCTTTAGAAAAGCATTTCTGACTCTCTACTTTCTAAGAACATTTTCTGTCTTTCCAAGGCCCACAAGCTCTTATGCTATTCATAAGGACAAGAGAGCAGATGGTCCATATTACCCACATCATAAACTTTACTATTACAGCTTTTGCACAAGAAAATGAACAAGCCAAGGAACGCATTCACTGCCTTGGTCTGGCCCATCGTAGGTGCTTAGCAAATATTTGTTGAATAACTGGATGGGTGGATGGAAAGACAGATGGACAGAGACAAATGAAAGGATGAGTTATATATATATGAGTCCTGAATTTTCTGATTAAAAAATATTTTACTTGAGCAATACATGTTTATTTTATAGAAGTTATAAAATATAGGTATTTAAAAGGAAAAGGACCTGTAACCATGCATCCAAATTTAAGCTATTTAACATGTTAATACTTTAATTTTTATTAAAACTTTTTGTGTATACATATATACTTTTTATAAAAACAGGGATCACAGTATGCCTACTATTTAGTTACCTATTAACATAGTAATGTGTTGTGAATTTCTTTCAGTATTAATGAATATGTTTCCTTGGGGTGTCTGGGTGCCTCAGTCGGTTAAGAGTTTGCGTTCAGCTCAGGTCATGATCTCAGGGTCCTGGGATTGAGCCCCACGTTGGGCTCTCTGCTCAGTGGGAAGTCTGCCTCTCCCTCTCCCACTCCCTCTGTGCTCTCCCTCCCTCTCTCTCTCTCTCAAATAAATTAATAAAATCTTTTTTTAATATTAATTAATTAATGTGCTTCCTCACCATTTTTAAACAGCTGCATAAAAGCAGAAAAAAAGCACAATAATTTGGGAATTTTGTAGGTTTGTATAGTCTCAATTTCAGAATCATATTCAATAAACACAGCGGCATTTTTCTCTATGCCTTAAAATAATAAAACTGAGTTTGTTGAAAATATTCTTCAGACAGGCTAGGAAGATTATTATTGATAACTTGAACTCTGTTTTAATGGAGAAAAGTAATTTGTATCAATTCTGGGCAAACTAGAAGCTCTGCAATGCTTAAAGTTATCTTAAAATTTATTCTCTTGACTAGTTTAATGGTGTCCCTGCTGTTTTACTTGCAATTTATCACCAAATCCTTTTTTTTAATGGCATGCAAAGAGTTCAGATCCTAATGGGATTATGATAAATATGGATTCGTTGGGTGTGAATTAGTGAAGCATTTCATGTAAGTTATAGGAGAATATTGGAGGGAGGAACCTTCACTCCTGATGTTTGAGGGGGGCCCAATAGCTAGCAGCCCTCCTTCCTGCCTGACTTCTAAATAATTGAGAAGTCCCCCAACAGTCCCCTTTCTCCCCTGGAAAGCAAGGGAACAGAGCTCAGCACAGTGAGTCTGATAATAATAAATGAGGCTCACATTGGTTTATTGCTTTTGGAGTTTTATCCATCAGCTCATCTGAGGCAAGAAAATGTCAATACGTCCATTCAACAGCTGCATACTGAACATCTGTGTACTGAATATCAGGCATGATGCCAGATTCTGGGGTGACAAAACTTAATTAGGATTCACTTAGTGCTTGCCTTCAAAGATCTCAATCTCTTGAGAAAGGCAAGCACGTTACAAAAAACATACCCTCACTATGTAAATGCCTTAATTAAGGTTCTTGAGGTTGCAAGTCAGAGACCTGTTTAAGCTAGCTTGCACAAAAAGGGAACTTTATTATTAAACTTTGGGGACCTCTCACAAATCCAAGGAAGAATGTACTGAACCATTAAAACAATGCAGAACTAGGTGCCGAAAGACCATTAAGAAGTCCCTTCATTTCATGTCTCTGTACCGCTCTACGCACCTTCTACTGGTCTCCTTTCACGGTAGTTAAGTGTTCACCAACTGGTCCAGCCAACAGAGAGGCCAGTGTCTCTCAGTGTAAATTCCCAGGAAAGAGTGTTAATAGTCCAAGCTTGGTGTAGGTGCACTCCTGATCCAGTCACCTTTGGCCACAGTTAGTTTAGGGGCAGGATGGGTGCTGGGTAGTGAATCTAACAGATGCTTACTATGTTGAGAAATGAAAGAAGTGTTATGGGTTCATGAGGAGGAAGTCACCTGCTCTGTCTTGTACGTGGAAAACACTGTGGAGGATGAGAAGATGAATGAAGCACACAGCTACCTCTAATACAGGACAGAGCAGGAGAGACAGCAAGAGAGGGAACACAGGCAGGGGGAGTGGGAGAGGAAGAAGCAGGCTCCCAGCAGAGGAGCCTCATGCGGGGCTCGATCCCAGGACCCTGGGATCACGCCCTGAACCGAAGGCAGACACTTAACGACTGAGCCACCCAGGCGCCCCTGTGCATGCTCTTCTGCTCTACACACTGTGATTGATGTTTGAATGTTGACTGGCTGGCAAGTGTGAATTCTGATGCAATTTCTAAATCCTCCAACCCTGTGACATATTTTTCTCATTCATGAAAGCCAAGTGTTGCCACTCCAGGGTCCTTTGGAGAGAGAATACTGATAGCAGGCCAGGAAAAAAAAGCAATAGCTCTAGATTACCTTTTTAAAAAGCTCACTGCAACTTTCAGTAGATGAAAAATGTGTATCTGCAATTCATTGAAGGCAATGAGTAGTCTGTTCTTGAGTTGCCATGGCAACTGCTCAATTAAGTGAAAAAAAAATGAAAAAACAAATGTACTGTAGTTGCTCCTGAGCTTAACATTCTTTAAAAAAAAAAAAAAAAGAAAGAAAAAGGAAAAGAAAGTAATATGTTTGGTGAGTTATTTTCCCCAAGGCTTTCCTAAGGCTGCATTTTCCGCTTTGCCTTTCCACCAGCACGTCCTGTTCACCCCTCCATGCCAAGCTAAATGCGAGGCTTGCTGTCATCCATGGTGAGCAACACATGAGCCTCAGATTTCACCTCGGAATGTTCTGGGGTAACATTTGCTTACATTCAGCTTCCACCAAAGGCCACTTGGATAGATTTCTGTTCTTAAGGTGACAGAGTAGAGCCTATGTTGGGAGAGTAGGTGGGAATGGTGGGTGGCTTCTAGCACCAGATCTGACCCCAACCTTCTCTTATAATCTTAAATAAGAGATGTGACTTTTCTGAAGACATGAAAAATTACCGCTGCCTTGATAGACTAAGAAACAAAGGGTGTAATAATCATAACACCTTACACTGTGCACGAGTGTGCTGCTAACGAAATACTCTCAATGGTCTCATTTTCTCTTGGCCGCCGCTCTCTCGTTCTTCCCACTTTGGACAGAGGGATCCTTATGAAAACACTGAGCTGATCTTGTCACTTTCCAGCTTAGGGCCCTCAATGCCTTTCCTCCCATTGCTCTTGGAATAAAACCTGAACCCTCACTGGAGCTCCCCGGGGCCTCGCAAGGTGCCTCGGTGCACCTGCCGCCTGGCTGTCTTCACCCAGCCTCGCCGGTCTGCCGTGAGCTGGTTCGGGAGCAGGCTGCTCGTCTTCTGGGTCTTTGCATCCACTGAGGGCTCTTCCTGGGACAGCCTTATCTCTCCCCACCCCTCCCCCTCCCTTTCCCAGATGGCCAACCATGATCCATATCAGAGCTCCTATTTCATTTTCCTAGAATCTTGTATTTTCTGTACATCCACATTTAATATACATTTACTTATATAATCATCGAATTAATATCAGTCTCTCCAAATAGACACAAATCTCCTGAGCCCAGGCACCAAGTCTCATTCTTTAATTTTAGTACATATGCAGGAAAGACATGAAGAGCCATTGAAGAGAAAGATTTATTCCAGCCTTTAGAACATTCCCATTGTCCTTTAAAGTTTCATGTCTTGCAACTTCAGGGGAAGGAGACCACTCTGAGCTCCTAAGATGTGTCTAAGGACACCGGTCCTGCCCCTCTCTCCAGGTCAAGTGGTTTCCTAAACAGAAAGCACAGCCTGTATTCATACCCTGGCCTTTCTCTTCAGACCTCATCCATTCCCCAAAACAGTAGCATCGTGAAGAAGGAAGGGAGTGGTGGGTCCTGTGTTACGAATCAGGGAAGGAACAGAGAAGAGGGGCTTAAGTGTTGGGGTTGTGTCAAAGTGGTGGCTAGAGGACCAGGCCAAGGCCAAGCTGGCATAGCCGGTGCCAGGCTTAGAAGCAGAGTGCGTGTGTACTTGGAGGCGTAGCTTAGGCCGGGGGTGAGGGGAATCTGACTGATACCATGGAAGTGGCATTTGCAAGAACCGTAGAACTCTCATTTGCTCTCTCCCCCATAACTCGTTGTTTTTTTTCCTATTCTGAATATTTAACAGAGAAAAAAATGACCAAGCTTCACCTCAAGCAGGCCACTACTAGCCCATTGAGGGCCTCTGTGCAAATTAGAAAAGAGCCTCCTCTCAGCACACACATCCTTAGGAACACACGGGTTGGTGAGCAGATTCAGGTCCTACTCAGCTCCCCAGCGAAGACAGTTTGCACAGTGCACAACTGCAGAACTGTACATGGAAGTCCTGCCTCAGGGACAAGCTGCCTCCAGATTCCAGCAACAGGGAGAGAGGGCTGCCTTCTCTCAGCAGCGGGAGTCCAGCCCTCCATTCTGAATGTCCCAGCTTTGAAGAGCTCACTTCTCATCTAGTTCGTCTTTCCTGAGCTGCTTTTATTTCTGCTTTTGGCAGTCGTTTCTTTTTTCTGTATGGCATTCTGTATGAGAGACTTTGAGAAGTAGAAAAGAGCAGGCTGGTTTCCTTGGTTTCTGCATCTGTGTGTTTTCTGGTAGTGGGTTGAATGTGTGCTTTTCCAATATGATGTCATCGTGCCTTTTAAATATTCCCCAAGTACTCTTTGCCAAAGTCTCTTCAAAAGGTAGTGAAGTATTTTTCTTTTACCTCCTATGGAACTTTCTACTAAGATTTTAAAACAAAGAGGAGATAAAAAGGCTGGCCTTCAAGTACAACATATTGCAGGAGGCACAGCTAGGTCACTCTAGAAAACAACCGTTAGCTGTCCTCTGCATTGTCTTGGCAAAATTATAGCAGACAGCCAGGAGAGAAAGGGCAAAGTCGCTGGGAGAAAGGATTTTCAAATACTGTTTCAAAATAAGAGGTGCAGTGTATCAGTGAACCATTGCTACAAACTGCTATGAACTTAGTGGCTTAAAGCCACCTCCATTTAATATTTCTCTTGAAACCCTGGGACTGGCTAAGCAGGTCCACTGATGGAAGCTGGGCTCACTCACACATCCACAATGTAACGTCCCTTTTATGTATCACCTTGGCTAGGCTGTGGGTCCCAGTTACTGAATCAAACCAATTTAGATGTTGCTGGTAAGGCAGATTGTAGATAGGGTTAACATCTACAACGAGTTGCCCTTATGGAGGGAGATTATCTTTTTTTAATTGAGATATAATTGACATGTAACATTGTATTCATTTTAGGTGTACAAGATAATGATTCAATATGTATATATTGCAAATGATGGCCACGATAAGTCTCGTTAACATCCATCACCACACACCATTGCAAATTTTGTGTGTATGTGAAAACGCTTAAGATCTTCTCTCTTAGCATCTGTCAAAGATACAGGTCAGTATTTTTGACTATGGTCACCATGCTGGACATCACATTCCCTAGTAGGACTTATTTATCTTAGACCTGGAAGTTTGTACCTTTAACTGCCTTCACCCATTTGGCCCAACCCCCACCCCCTGCCTCTGTCAACCATCAATCTGTTCCCTGTATCTATGAGTTGGAGTTTTTTAATTTTAGAATCCACATATAAGTGATAGCATACAGTATTTGTCTTTCTCCATCTGATTTATTTCACTTAGCATAAGGACCTCAAGGTCCATCCACATTGTTACAAATAGCAGGATTTCCTTCTTTTTATGGCTGAATAATATTCGTGTGTGTGTGTGTGTGTGTGTGTGTGTGTGTGTGTGACATTTTCTTTATCCATTCATCTGTCAGTGGACACAGTGGACATAGGTTTCTCGGCACCTTGGCTATTATAAATATACTGCAGTAAATATGGGAGTGTGGATATCTTTGTGAGACAGTGATTTCTTTTGCTTTGCATGAATACTCCTAAGTGGAATCGCTGGATCACAAAGGAGTTCTATTTTTAATTTCTTTGAGAACCTCGATACTCTTTTCTACAATGGTTGCACCAATTTACGTTCGCGAGATAATCCTTCATAATATGGGTGGGCCTCACCCAATCAGTTTAAAGGCCTTAAGGGCAAAACTGAGGTTTCCCTGAGGAAGAAGAAATCCTGCCCATGGTCTGCAGTGTTACCTCCTGCCATAGAGTGTCCAGCCCACCAATCGGCCTTATGGATTTCAGACTTGCCTACCCAGCCGCCACACTCCTGTAAGCCAATTCCTTGCAATAAATCTCTTACAGAGACAGAAACAGAGACATAGAGTTATATCTTTCTGGGTCCGTTTCTTTGACAGAACTCTCACTGGGTCTGAGCCAGCTCCTGGGTTGGCCAGAGCCTGGTCAGTCTGGGTTGGACTCACAGTGATGAGTGGAACTCTGCTCCACACAGTCTCTCGTCCTTAAGCAGGCTGGCCTGGGTCTGTCCTCATGGCAGTGGCAGGGGACCAAAGGAGGACATGGCAGCACGCAAGGTTCTTGAAGTGTAGCCTTAGAACTTGTACACCATCTCCTCTTCTTCATTCTATGGCTGCAGCAGGTCATAAACCTGGCCCAACTTCAGAGGTGGGAGAAAAGACTCACCTCTTGATGAGGGCTACAAAGTGAACTTGCAAGACACATGAGCGCAAACAAAAGTGAAAATTTGAGGTCGGCTATCACAGACTATTTGATACAATGGTACAGAAAAGGACACACATCAAACGTTTTTTCTAACCACCAGTATGCCTTTTCCCACCCCTTAAAGGCAGGTAAAACTATAAACTAAAATATTCAGAGCCCTTCATTTTCTTACTTATAAGTGAGGGGTTGTAATACCTACCTCATGAGATCTGCATGAGAATAATAAGATATCTGTGAAAGCACCAGTTGTAGTGCCTGGAAGGAGCTCAGCAAATGATACTTCCCTTTGCCAGCAACCCTTGAGCACCTACTGTGTACAAGAAAAAAGAAAGCAACACGCATTTGAGGCACAGGACTGGAAATTTAATTTAACTATTTTTGTAGGGTCAAGATACATAGGCAAAAATTATTTTCAACATAAAATAATTACTTGACAAATATCTTAGTCTCTATGTGGTCATTCAAAAACAGTTTTTGAATATACAGGGGGAAAAACACATTATGGATACAAACACAATCCAATCCCCGAACTTTTCATTGTTTTGAATTTTGTTATTTAATGGCACATTTAAGTTGATGCTCAGGTTTTGGAATCAGAAAGACCTGAATTCGAATCCCAGCTCACACATTTTTTAGCCCCAATACTCAGGCAGATTTCCATAATCCCTAAAACAGAGCTTCAAATATGTATAACAGGAATGATAGCATCTCCTTCAGTAGGCTGCTGGTGAACAAATTAAATGAGATGATAACCAATAAATGCAGTTGTTAGTATTATAACCAATATAATAAAATGATAGAAATATTATTTCAGGGCTTAGAATGCACTGAAATGCCTTTTTTTTTTAAATTGTCTCAACTGCCTGCTTACTTCACCTATTCTCATTTATCCCTGAAAAAAACAACTATGACAGAGCTGAGCGTTATTGCACCAGCATGTTAGGGTGTAGAGAGACTTCCCTTCTGTAACTGGACGAGTGTGGAGGCTCATCTGTGAACTGTTACCTTTGCACACCTTACAGTCTATCCCCAGAGTCTGTCAGTGCAAATAAGTATCACCACAGGGGCTAGCATTAAGTAAACAACCACAAAAAATTAAATCTGTAATAAGATAAAGAGATCATAATTTATAATGAAAAACAAGAACAGCAGCAAGAAAGCATCCTTCCTGAAAACTGTCAAGATGGCCAGTTTTAGCACGTGCCACAGTCTGGTGGGAGCACCGAACATTTCTGGGCCTTGTACAGTAGCCCAGATTCTTAGGATACGAATTGGAGTCCTCCAAGAGCTCTAAAAACACACTGATTTTAGGTTTGGATTCCAAATACTCTTAACCTTTAACAACTCATTTATTGGAATACTAGTAAGTGCCTTCAAGTATGAGCAAAAAATGAAATTCTATACACTTGAGCCATTTTTTACCCAAGAAAGGATTTTGCCATTTGGATAAGTTCAACAGGATTCAATGAGGTTGCTTGCACCTGCTAGAAACCTACTAAAATTGGCTTAAGCAATGTTAAATGTTATTTTCTCCCTTAACCACAGTCTAGAGGCAGATGGTTCCAGGGTTGGACCAGAAGTAGTCACCCAGGGCCAGACTGTTCCCCCTTTCCCATCTTCCCCCCTCAGTGTGTGAGCATTGCCTCCCTTCAAGGTCTCCAGGTGGCAAGGGCAGCTCCAAGCATCTCGTCCTCACACGATCATTTGCAAAAATAGAATGGATGAGTGAGCCTGATCCCCGTGTTTGTCCCTCTCTCTTTTTAATAGGGAGGAAATCTTTCCTCTGAAGCCCAGAGACTTGCTGTTCACATCCTGTTGGCCCAGTTTGGGTCAGAATCCTATCCCCATAATGTAAAGGATGGAAAAGCAAGGATCTGGCATCTTCAGTGTCCAAAGAGGGAGGTGGCTCTGCCTGCAAGAAAGTGGGCTGTTGAGTAGGAATCTAAGAGTGTCTGTCAAAGGGGTTTAGTGGGGAGGGCAGGGGGGTGGCCTGGAAGCTTCTGGAACCACCTATTCCACCTCCACCAATAGGAGCTCCATTCTTCTCTGTGTTAGATCTTAGGCTTCCCTATGAGATTCTGTTTGAATAAAAGCTTCCATGGATTAAAATCATTTACAACCTCTTGTTTTCACACATGCTCAAATACCTCATAGACTCGGTGAGTCTAACTGTCTGCTCACCGTTACCTTCCCAGCATCTTGAACCATTCCTAGCATATAGGAAGTTTGTGTTATTCCCTATTGCTGCTCTCACAAATCACCACAAACCTGGTGGACAAAAATAACACAAATTGGTCATCTTAACAGTTCCGGAGGTCAGAAATCCAAAGCGGATTTCACTCAGCTAAAATCAGCGGCCCAGCAAGATCTCATTCCCCATCGATTCAGGTCTACACATTGTTTCCAGTAGGAAGAACAATTTTTTTGACCTGCCTCTTTGATTCACAGCTCCAGCCTGGATGTCGTCGTTAGTTCCTTCTTGCTATATGTCCCACAGCCACCATCTAACCCTATTCCACTCCCCACCCAGCCTTGCCCTCTAGAACCTCAGGGAAATGGACACGGACATTCAAGTTGGAGAATCATGAGCGCAAGAGATGTAGGACAAGGTTGGAGCTGGACTCTAGATTTAGGGGTGGTCCTTGGGAAGCCGTTTGTTGGATCTGTCATAGTAATCAGCAAGAAGTGCTTCAGAGGGGGCGCCTGGGTGGCTCAGATGGTTAGGCGTCTGCCTTTGGCTCAGGTCAAGATCCCAGGGTCCTGGGATGGAGCCCCACGTTGGGCTCCCTGCTTGGCGGGGAGCCTGCTTGTCCCCTTCCCTCTGTTGTTCCCCCTGCTTGTGCTCTCTCGCTCATTCTGTCAAATAAATAAAATCTTAAAACAATGAAAAGTACTTCAGAATGCAGAGAAGGCATTGGGGGTGCTCCCGTGGTGAGCGAAGAACTCAGAGGGCAGAGGGATAGGAGAGGGGTTGTCAAAGAGCCCTCCATTTGCTGACTTCACCCCACCTGCCTCCCCCCAGTCTTCCTTCCTTTTTAAAAAAAGATGGTGGGAGGGACAAAGGATGACTCCCCTGGGCAATATTTTTCTCCCTGGAAAACACATGAACACATATATAGTATGTGTTGTTCTAATAGTTAATCTGATTTTCCATTTTGCTGAGAGTAACTCATAAGGAGAGTATATTCTCATAGCACCAAACAAAGGGCTAGAGACAAGCCAACGTGCTCTATAGTTCCCAATGGTCGAAACTAAGCTTTACCATTTTATCTCCATTTAATAAGGAGTCAGAAAACAAATAACTCTTCTCCGTCCGACTCTAGTCAGATTTGACTGTGAAGATGGCCAGCATTAACTTTAAATGAGAGGAAATCAGAATGGGAACTTTGCTCCTTCCTTTACACCAGCAGCCTGACCAAGCCCTGCTTAACAACATTGCTGCATTTGACCTATGAAGACAAGATCCAAGTGTGTCTTGTATGGTCTTCTAGCAGTGAGATGAAAACAGGAAGTTGTAAGAAAGCCTTTTTCTTTAAAATTTTTATTAGAGACACCAACATTTCAATTTATACATAAAAGAAGAAAAACACCATTCCTCCTAGAGAAGTAGATCTGTAAACCACTAGTTCAAGTAGTTCATGTAGAGAACCTGCAATTCAATAAGACTGGAAAAAGGTTAGCCCAGCATCCCCTATATTTTTTTATCCCTGTTTACTCAATTATACAAGTACTTCCACAGCAAGCAGACCTCTAATTGTGTATACTTCAGTGAAAGAGAAATGAGACTTGCCGTAAAATAAATTCTTGGGTGTAACTAAATTACACACTACTTCCCATACTTTTTTTTTCCAAATTGCCCATTACTTTAAATGAAAACATGCTTTCGAAAAGAACTGTAAACACTCCAAACATTTCTAAAGGACCAGTCTCCCTTCTTCCTGCTGATAAAATGCAGTTATGTTTCTCGTTGCCAATATTCCTGTGCCGAAGATCAAGGAATTTCAAAACTTCATTCACAGCTTCCCGGTGAACTTGACAATTTCACTTTCAAATCCCTTGGTAAGCACGATCCAGCTTCAGTTCCTCTTTTAGCCAATGAATTCCCCTTCCTTCCTACTCATGTGACACCAGGAGCATTCACTACACCCAGGTGTCATGTAGCCCCTTGTTAGACTCTGCTCCTGCACTGGGTATGCGGACAGGTCATCACGCTCCGTGGGGGCAGCAGGAGACCATCAGAGCACAGGCTTGGGAACCAGGAAATCCCCCTCGCTGGGGCATCCTTCTCAGTCACAGAAGCGTGCTGAGCCTGAATTTCCTCATCAGAACAATGGGAAATATCAAACTTGCCCACCTCCTAGTGTTTTTCCGAGGACCGGATGAGATCATGAACATTAAAGACACTCTAAATACTAGCAAATAGCAAGTCCAATAACCGTTTTTAAAACCATTCATATGAGGTGTTCACTGTTTTTGTTTTTTAACAAGAAAGAGTCCAAAGTTTTCATTTTCAGGTTACAAGATGGGGAAATAGCCTGGTATCGTTTGGATTGTTCTTCTTTGAATTATTATTTCTTTCTGTTAAGATTCTGCTTCTCAATGAAGATGACCCCTTCTGAGAACTACGGGACATTTTGTGCCTCAAACCCATCCCCACCTTCCTGCTGCTGCTTCTTAGAACCAGTGATGGAGGCATTAGATCAATTTAAAAAGAAACCTAGGAAAATCCTCGTATGCTAGCATTTCATGGTCCATGATTCCTCCAGAATTTGGGTCACCTGCTTAGTACTAGTTGAGGTAAGAAGAAGAATTAGAAAAGACTGCTCTTCACATTCGTGTCAGAAACTAGAGAACCTCTTTGAAATCCATTTTTTTGAATCTTGAAGTTGATATCTGTGCTCAGGGTCAGAGAAAGAAAATAGTCTTTTCTTTGCAGCATTTGGAATTTTAGGGCAAGAAATTCATCTTAGCTGTGACATCCTGTTGTTAAATAAAGCCTCTTTCTCATAATCCCTTTTGAAGCTATATACATCTTTATACCATGAAACCCACACACGCTGTTTAATACAAACAAGAACTAGGAGGACACCCCCAAAATGACCTACTACTTCTCCCTCCTTCCCAGGGGAGCTTTCATTTTGTAGTCCCCAAAAGGATTTTTTTTAAAGATTTCATTAATTTATTTGAGAGAAAGAGAGAGCATGAATGGGGGGAGGGCCAGAGGGAGAAGCAGACTCCCCGCTAAGCAGGGAGCCCCACACGGTGCTCGATCCCTGGACCCCAAGACCATGACCCAAGCCAAAGTCAGATGTTTAACCTACTGAGTCATCCAGGAGTCCCCTTGCCAAAAGGATTTTTAAACATCAACACTGTCTACCTAAGAAGGGGCAGTAGGAATATGTGACGACATGACCTCACCTCCAAGACCAGTGAGAGGATGCTGAGAAGGAAACACGGTGGTATCAGGGCCCCGAGGGCAGCAGTGGAGGCTCAGGCACACCCCATCCAGCAGCACATAGAACTCCAGTTACGTCATTCTTCACGCACAGGGTCGCAGCAAGGATCCAGTGAGATTCTATCTGCAGAAACTGTTCCAGAGCTGGAAGGCACTAGTTCAATGTCCACTTCGTATTATGACCTGATCTGCTTGTGATAGGGCCACACAGAACTGGTCCTACAGCCAGGAGCACACACTGTGCTGCAGTCAGAGCAGGCTGCAGGATGTCATTTCTTAGGATTGGTGAACCCATCTGGGAGGCCATGTTGCTCTATTTTGATCTCTCCCCCCCAAATTTCAGTAATTCAAGGAATTGGAGTGACAGACATCCATATCACAAGGTGGTGATAATAAGAGCTCTGATCCGAAAGGAAAACATATACACACACCAACTGGCCGCTCTCTTCCTACCAATCCTACCAGAATCTAGCCTTGCGAAGGCAGTTCCTTGCCTACACATCCGCACAGGGAAATAAAGTTGAATGCAAGTCACTTTTGTTCTCCTTATGACTCTGACTTGACTGGAGAAAGAGAAATGTAGACCAAAACAAATCCATAGTCCAAACCCAGTTTCCCATAAAACCGCAAATCCCATCCTGAGGTTCTAGTGGTGTCACTTCAACAGAATTCTTGATTTCTCCTCTTCGGTTACCAACGTACCATCATAAATATAGCACAAAAAGACGTGCTGACCTGAACTCGGTTTTGTGTGTTAGTGGTTTGGCTGCAGCTTTTCCCATCATCCCCAGCATTAATCACATCATTGCAAGGCTGTGTCTTGGCTCCATATGTGTGAGTCATAATTGACACTTACATAAAACCTGGGCCAATATTAGTACTATGTCTGTTGGTTTGTTCAGATTTGGTATTCCACGTTATGCCTCCAAAACCTAGTTTAATACTGTGGAGAGTCACCTCTGTCTCCTTGTACCCACAAAGCCCAACCTCACAAGTCAGACTTACGGGCGACAGAAGGCTGACTAGATGGAAGACACCACTGTGAAAGGCCGTAGTAACACGAAGAAGCCCCCACGGGCTGCCAGGGTGGAGCTTGGGAGTTCGTGGGCTGTGCTTTCTCAAGGCATGCCTCATTGAAGAGGCAGCACCAATGCCGCTGCATAGAAACACCTTATCAGGTGGTTCTCAAATAAGCTTAGAGCATTTTGCTTCTTATAGAACTGACATTCTGAATTAATGCCTTTCATGCAGAACACACCAGCATTTGAAAAGAAAGGGACAAGACTTAGGGCCTCCAGACTCTGTATGGCAACTTTTTCAACAAAATAGAAGAGGTGTTGACCTCTCATTCGTTGTTGGTGTGTGTGTGTTTAAGATGCCAGATTAAGTTTATTTACAAAAGACTCACATAGGAATCATGAGGTTTATTGAGCATCACTGGAAAATAACACCCTTTAATCAAGCAGCCCATTTACCTGGGCTTTGCTGTCAGTGAATGCAGTGTGTCCCATTCCTGGCTCCACTCTGCTCCAAAAACCTGTGCACTATCAATGTTTTCATGGAAATAAAGCTGGGACTCATTTGAACCATTTGGGTGAACAGACTAGAAGGCTGCGAATAAGAGCAATGGACAAAAACAGGTCAGACTCAAGAAGCCAAATAAAGGTGAGATAGTTCCCTTTATAACACGGTGCATTGTTTTATGAATTCAGATTAACCTTGATCAGTCTCCCAAAACATGACAGCCAGATATAAGAAAGATCTGACGCAGTTCAGCCTGAAAGAGGGGTGTAAGTCTAGTAATTCAACAATAATATTAAAAATTGAGGGAGAGGACCTCTCCACTACCCGGATATGTTCGATAGCTGTTTGACAAGCAATAAGCAGAGTCTGACTGAACAATTCTTTTCCAGCAGAGGCTGCTGAGCCTCTTTCTATGTAGATGCACCTTAGGCAAACATAAAACTGCTTCGAACAGGTCCCTGTCTCAGGTGGGCTTCCCTAGAAGCAAAACCTGAAACTGGGATTCTTTGCAAGTATGTTGTTAGGGAGTGCTCTTAGGAGAGGGGGATAGATGCAGGATAGCGAAGAGTAGGAGCTGAGCAGGGGTGGGATGCCTGCTGGTTATTAGCTTCAGCGTGATCTCTGGATATTAGCTTCAGCCTGATCTCGAGAGAAACTTATACCAGAGTCATCCCAGGTTGAGGGCGGGGCCAGACTTCTGGGAGCCCTTAGCAACAGCTGAGGGATGGGGGCACCAGCCAGGAAGTGGCAGGAAAGTAACAGATTCATGGTGGTAGCTAAGCTGATGGGACTAAGCCTCTAGGAGCCATGTTATGTGATAGGAAATATGTTTCTCATCCTAACCCTGACTGCTCTAAAGACATGATGCTATGGCCATGGGCCCCTCAAATGGCCTCTGTAACCATTTATTTCCTCATCTGTAAAATGGGAGAGGGGAGGGCAGCGTTGGATTAGACAATCTCCATAACTCCCAGCTCCAAAATGCAATTATTTCAACAACAGAAGTAGGGGTAGGCTCACTGAGGAATAATTGACATTTTTCCTATTCGTGGAAGGAAGTTAATTTATGTAAATGTGTCCCTGAATGACCACTCCATTAAAAACTCTTCTCTCACCTGGAACAGCTCTGGATACACAGGCAAATCTAAGAAGACAAGCAGTAAAGTTGCCCTGAAGGCGTATGGTTCTGAAAAGGGATGGCAAGGCTCTGTTTTCAAACCAGTACTCTCAGAGCAATTACCTCAAGGGAGCATTAATGCAACCAGGCAACCTCATTTAACTGACTCCTACATCAAAGCAAATTAGAAGCCAGAGGCTGGAGTGAAGCATGAGCCACAGACTGTCCCCGCCAAATGGCACCACCTCTATGAAGAGCAGTTGGGCAAAGTCTATCAGTTATAAATACATTAACTCTTTGGTCACACAGCCCCTTCTCCGGGAATTTATCCTGCAGGCAGATGTGTATAAAGTGACCTTTAGAAGAGCTTAAGGTTGTGCTACTTTTTCCAAAGTAATACAAGATCGGAAACGACTCAGTGCTCCATTAATAAAGGACTAGTTAAAAACAACTGTGGTAGCTTCCATACAGTAGAAGACGTACAATCGAGAACATTGTGGATGGACATGGGAAGTGCTCCCGGGTACATCATTAAGTGAAAAAGCAAGGGCAAGGACAGTATCATCCTACAGCAGTGTGTATATTATGAACATATATGCATGTGTAACATAAGTGCGCTCCTTTCTGTGTACAAAATGGAGGTAACAAGATAATATATTTATATTCAAATATGTCCATAGGTATCTGGAAGTTGTATTCTGTTTATCTGGAAAAAGATGCAGGGAAAAAAAAAAACAAACCTTCTATGAGTGGTCGCCTATACCGAATGAGGGAGTGGGAAAATGGGATGGATGGAGACATAAGTAGAAATTTGAATTCTCACCAAATGTCTTTTTATAAATTTTCATCCTAGATTTTTTTCCCCAACTACCACTGGTTCTTCTGTAAGGAAAGTGCAGCAGCTGCTTGGTTAAAAAATAAAATTAAAAAATTCAAAAGCAGGTGTCAATCAAAGCTGGTCCTTCCAATTTCCCTTATTTCATGCTTTAGTTTTCAGGGATTGGCCAGTGGTTAACCGTATGACTCAGAATGCCGAAAATACTTCCTATCCGGCGCTGTACAGAACGTGTGCCACGTCCAACATTAAACCACGGAGCTGTTTGTAAAACTGCCGTGACTACACGCATCAGTGAGCTTTGAGTACTGAAGAGTGTTGTCTTCTTCGTATCAGCTTTTCTGATCAGATAGGCCGTGCACCAGGAAAATGACTTGTGATATTGTATCGAGCGATATAGCAAGAACAGCAAGAACTCAGGGTTCGATCTGGGCTTTGTCCCTCACTGCTACGTGATCGTGGGTGATTACTTCTCAAACTCTCAGTTTCTTCACCTATAAAGGCAGATAGTATTAGTGCCTCCTTCATAGAGTTGTTTGGAAGGTTAAGTATGTTAACGCATGTTGGCAAGAAATTTAGCACAATACCTGTTAGTACTGTCATCTAATATTTTGATTTTTTTTATGTACAGGGTGATGACCAGTTAAATGTATTTGGAGAAGACACCGTGGGAGGTGAGTTTCCTTCACTGATCAGACCAAAGTTGTGTTTTGGTAGCTTTGAGCATGTCTTCTTTATTAAACACCAACCGAGAACAGCATGCACTGTTCCCTTAACCAGGCTACATAATTCAGATTGGAAATCGTTGGGTCGTTCCCTCTTGGTCCATGCAAAGAACCAAGGGACGCCTTACTTAGAGATGCATTTCCTGACTACCCAGAGAACATGACCCTCGACACGCTCGGCGAAAATAGAATGTTCTGGTAAAATATACCTGGGAAACCCTGAATGCTCAATCCCCTTTAGAAGAGGCACACATAACAGCATAGCAAGACTCCTGCAAGTCCTGCAGTAAAGACAGCTGGCTAACTTTAATTTAACAGTCTTCAGATTTATTGGAATTCAAAAGTCTTTTTCCTGCATAATTACTAACCTGCTGTTGGGATGCAACCTAAGAAACACCCACATTATCCTGCTTTGTAACTGCTGTCATGTCGAAAGTCTTGCAGCAACTAAAAAACCCAGCCTTAACTAGCTACACATGGAGCTGAAAATAGGTAACATTATGTGAATTTGAGATTGTCCAAGAGAGATAAGGTTCCTGATTGCCTGAGGTAAAGTACCTTCTAACATTTCTACTCGGTAATAAATGTTGCTGTAATTATGGTTCATGAAAACAGGTTTGTATTGACTGTGAGCACATACAAGTAAGCGATCTGGCTTTCCAAATAGCCCAGCTCTGATCCTACACTGACCCGCGAGCATGAGGTGGTAGATAAAGTGCCGTTTGATAATGGCTATAGCAGTATGTGAAAATCTCGGTCACCAGATGACATCATGGTGATTCATGGGGAAAGGCACATACACATGAGCCAAGTGCAAATAATCAACTTAGTCCCAACTGGATAGGGATTGATTGATTGCCTAATAAAGTTTCCTCTTTTCCTGGTTATAAGATTAGCACGCGTTCATTGTGGAAATTTTTTTAAAGTAGAAAATAAGAACCATCTAAAACCTTATGACCTCTAAATAATCATGGTTAACATTCCAGTGTGTTTGCTATATACCTATTTTTACACAGTTGAGAATACATGTGTATATGCACATATTATTCTCTTTGTGTATATCATAACATAAGCATATTCTCATGTCGTTACAAACTCTATAACGGTAGCTTGTGATGACTACACTGTATAAATGCTTCATCACAGGTACAACTATACCTAATAATAACCACACTTTCCTAGATTGCAAGTACATTAAAAGTTGCTCAGCTTCATACAGAATTGTTGAATCACTATATTGTACACCTGAAATCAATATAACCCTGTACGTTAACTATATGGAATTTTTTTTTTTTTAAATCATAGCTCAGCTTCCAAAAAGGAAGCTGGAAGTCTAGAGAACATGAGATGACCATCTGGTCCACAAGTTAAAAGCACCAATGTATGTGCCTTTAATAGAAAGCTCCAGATAACAGGATTTTTTCCAGTCACTGTAGGCTATTCTGTAAAGAGACGGCAGCATCTCTTTGATTAGAAAGAACAAAAAATTTCATCCCTCAATCTGAAAACCAAATGTTTCCAAAAACCCCAAATTCACATCTTTCCTCTGATTTTAGCCTCCCTGTCCCCTTCCCCTCTTGTTCCCAGCCCAATTCTTCATGTCCCACTCTCTCTCTGGAATTGGGTCTTCCCCTCAGCTAATAGTGGATTCCAGCAAAAAGGTGGCTTTGTGTATATAAATGAAGCATCCCAGTTCTTCTGAAAAGCAAGTTTGATAACTGTCAGAGGAGCGATCTAGCTTTCAAAAGTACTTATCATCTACATAAAATGTGAAGTGGAAGTCAGAGTGCTATCAGTTCATTTTAAGTGTAAAAATTGCAGTTTTTTCACCAAGATAGGAAATAAAAACCTTGTACTCTCTCTCTCTGGTAATCACATTCCCTCCATCATTTTAGTCAACTCACACCCACAGGATGAGCAAAAGCAGCTGCTTCCAGAACCAGGAAAAGAGCCCAGAGCTCCACTAGACTGAGAACTCAGGGCTGGCTCCACCCAGTCAGGCCCCTCCCTCCTGGGTCTCCCCACTAAGGCGGCTGCTCCGAGAACTTCCACAGCCCGGGGTCTGAAATGCACAGCTCAGGGGCCCTGGGTTCCAACAAAAGCACCAAATACCTTTGAACTTTAGAATCTTCACTTTAAAACTTCGTGCATATTTTCCATGGACTGAAAAATCACAATATCCTACATCCTAATATATTACTGTCTGTTCAGTGTCTATTATAGTTTGAGAAGCATGTCCTTTAGCATAGGGGTTAACAAGAATCATAAAGTCTTCAAAATTGTCTTGTTACTCCATCTGCAGTTACGTCTGTCCAGCTGAGGGAAGCATCTAGTCTCAGATATATTTTGTTTGTCCGGCACGGTGCTCTAAAAACTTGACTTTGAAGGTTAGCTCTTGTTAGCTATAGTTCACAACACTCCATGCCAACCCACCTTACCGTTATAGAATCTTTGCCTGGCCTTTGCCTAAGCACCTCAAAGAAACTCTTCTGAAGTTCTTTGTGGAATTAGCCTGCTACCCCACCCCCAGCCCTGTGGGTATTAAACTAAGCTGCTCAGAAATGAGCCAGTACAAGGAGCGACTTGAACATAGTGACATCCTCTGAGCCTCCTAGAGCCCGCATCTTCAGCTTTTCACCATCATTTGTTCAGGACGGCCTCTAGGTTGGAGCAGTACCCCCCTTAGTGGCTTGTGCAGATTCCCTCTATGAACTTCAGAGCGTCCTGAACTAATCTACTTCTTCTGTGCTGTTGGCCTGCCCCCAAACTCTGTGACCCTGTCCTGGCACAGCTGGGTAGGCAGCCTAATCTCCATAACTAAAGCCCCATGGCCTTAAAGCCAGGGGAAATCTTTGTTTCTGCTCTTCTCTGAAACATTCTTGGGTAGGACTGTTGTTTCTTCTGTCCTCTCAGGTCCTCACTCTAAACTTTTTTTTTTAGTTTGAGGATGCCCTGCTTCCAGGCTCAAACAGTAACCATTGGCACTTTCACAGAGCCATTCCCAATTCAAGTTTGGGGCTGTGGTCATCTCTTCAAGTAACCTCACTCTTACCCAAGGTCTGCTTAGAATTTTGGTTTATTTGAGATATCTTAAACATGCGGGGAGCCTGGATGACTCAGTTAAATATCTGACTCTCGATCTGGCCCAGGTCATGATCTCAGAGTTGTGAGATGGAGCCCAGAGTTGAACTCCGTACTGGGCATGGAGCCTGATTGAGATTCTCTCTCTCGCCCTCCGCTCCTGCCCCTTCTCTCTAAACACACACACACACACACACGTAAATCTTAAACATGCAACAATAATCGCATCATAATCTTGGCCAAGAGACAAATGGAACCATTTCCTCCTGTGGTTCATTCGTTTACAGGAACCACAGAATCACAGGTATTTGAACTGAAAGAGACATTAGAGATCACTACTGGGTCCAACAGCTTTACTTTACAAATGGAGAAACTGAAGTCCAAGAAGAGGAGGTCACTAGCCTAGGTCTAGTCAGTTGAGAACAGGAGCAAAAGTATAGCTATTGTCTATCCATCCTTCATGGCCACCTACTACACCACATGACAACTGGAAATCTTTTAGGGTTCCACAAACTCTGGAGGGTTTTGCACTTTGCCAAACATTCCTAATCATTCCCTTGCTTTGAAGTAGTAGTCCCCCTCTTACATTGCTGGTGGGAATGCACACTGGTGCAACCACTCTGGAGAACGGTATGGACGTTCCTCAAAAAGTTAAAAATAGAACTACCCTATGATCCAGCAGTTGAACTACTATGTATTTACCCAAAGGATACAAAAATACTAATTCTAAGGGGTACATGCACCCTGATGTTTACATGTTTATAGCAACATTATCAACAATAGCTAAATTACGGAAAGAGCCCAAATGTCCAGTGACTGATGGATGGATAGAGATATAGATATAGATATATAATGGAATATTACTCAGCTATAAAAGAGAATGAAGTCTTGCCATTTGCGATGACATGGATGGAGCTAGAGAGTATACTGCTAAGTGGAATAAATCAGAGAAAGACAAATACCATATGATTGTACTCATGTGGAATTTAAGAAACAAAACAAACAAACATAGGGGGAATAAAAACGAGAGGCAGACCAAGAAACAGACTCTTAACTACAGAGAAAAAACTGGTGGTTACCAAAGGGGAGGGGGTGGGGGGATTGGTGAAATGGGTGATGCGGATTAAGGAAGGCACTTGTGATGAGCACTGGGTGTTGTATATAAGTGATGAATCACTAAATTCTACACCTGAAACTAATATGACACTGTATGTTAACTAGATGGAATTTAAATAAAAACTTGGAAAAAATAAATAAAACAGTGGTTCCTAAAAGTCAGTCCTCACTCTCACCATCTTTGTGATTTTTGCTTCATCTCTGCACGTATATGACCTATACTAGATATTATTTATTTAATATTTTTCTCTAAGTTGACTCACGGTTATTATTTAAATAGAAGGAACTTTTATATCACTACCTTAAATGGAAAATAGTATTATTTTCTGTAAATAAGAACTATATTTAAATTACTGTCTTCCAGACTCCCCATTTGTGCTTTAACCCCTCTTGATTAAAAGAGATCAGCAAATGTGAAGAAAAAAATTTAAAATAATGCAAAAAACTATTAAAAATTATACTTCTTTGTAATTCATGTTATTTAATGAATCATCAGTTTTGCCACCTAAAATTGATAGTTTGT